>NC_040041.1:32675124-32767505 GCF_003713205.1 Coffea eugenioides
ACCTTGTTCACTTGAATGAAAAATACTTATTTCTAGGCGAGTGTGTACTTTATCGCACTCGACCTAACTGTTGCTGTATCGCTTAACTGTTCAATATTTCATTGTTTATATGTTATTTGCGTATGCTGTAAGCCATGTGTACTTTATCACATCGGCTGAACAAGGCCTTTCCCCCTTCGTTATCACCTATTCGAGCCAGAAGCGGACTCGGTCGGATAGGTTGATAACCCTGGGCACTGTATTTTGGTATACTCGAGTATTACCACTGGAGGGATAAGGACGGGAAGTGGACCGAGTACTGTATCCTTTTGTGTTTGCTTTACTACTGCTACTGTTGTTGCTCTCCTAGTTGACATTTCTCGGGTAAGACTCCTCATGAGCATTAAGCTCTGAGACGAAGCAATCCTTGTAATGTTCTTCTAGTCGGACGAGTCGCTATTTGTTTGACTATAAAAATTCATGAAAATACATTTACATGGTCATTCATTTCAACTATACATTAGTGATTTTAAATGATTTATGAGCTGTACTCATAGTAAAGTTACTAGCAAAAGTCCTATTTGTCCACGTGATTTTAAAATAGCAATTACTCACTGATTTATAAATACTTGATTTTCCCTTGTGAAACCTCATTGAGCTTTAGCTCACCCCAAAAACATTTTAGTTCTATGCAGGGCTCGAGAAGGATAGTTACTCAAGCACAAGGCTTTCGAGTACCGTGGATTATCCTTTATCTAGGTTGTGATTGATTTTCTCTGTGGAATGTAATGGTTATTTTGAAAGATTTGTGAACTTTATGGTATGATGTAATTGTGGTTGAAGTGAATGTAAACCTCATGATATTTTGGGGATTATACTTTTGTAAGAACGATTTGAATTGTAAACATAAGGATTGTACTTAAGTTATTATTATTATGAAAAATTTAGATGAAATGTTGGACTTGTACTTTGGTATGTTGGATTGGTGGATATAATATACTCCGTTTGAGCTTTTAAGAACGATCGATTATATTTATGCTTGAGTTTTGTAGTGAGTCCTGGCGAGAGCTAGGCAAGCGTTCCATTGATACCCTTGGGTTCGCCCTTGGGAGAAGTGGGGGCGTCACATGACATATATGAACCATCTTGTTAGTAAGCAAACCTATTAAAATTTTACATATTAAAACTCTAAACTAAACTAACTAGATTATGCACCAAAGCTGGAAATTGCAACATAACCTTGACAAACCATGAAATCTTTCATCAAAGTCATGCATTTTACCTTATAGAGTATCATCCATCAAGTAGATGCAAAGATAAGTGAAGAAAGATAAGGTTACTATCAAGTTTACCTCTTGAATCCCACAAACCAAAGCTAGAAATTCACAACATGATCTGAAAATAATGAAATCCACCATACAGGTCCTTCCTTTAGTTTCTATAACATCATATATCAAATAAACTCAAAGATAAGAGAACATTTCTAACAAAGTTTACGTCTTTACCTCCAAAACCTTAGATGGACAACCAAGCAAGAAGTACTCAAGGGTTTTTTCCTCCAAAACTTCTCCAATAGCTTCCTCCCAAGCTTGATTCAAGATTTGATGGAGTAGATTTAGGTTTCTCTCTTATTTTCTCACTAAATGGGCAAGGAATCAAGGCTAGGAATGGAGTTGTTTTCTCCCCCTTTTCTCCCCAGAATTTGTCCAACCTAGGCACAAGAAAAAGAAATGTTTGTTTTGTGAAATAGAAGCTTAGTTATAAGAGAATTGGTCTTGGTCTTGGTCTTAGTCGACCCTAGTTAGATGATTGACAAGTGGAAAGAAACCAATTGATATCTATCTAATTGCTTCCAAATATCTCTCTTTCTTCTAAATATCTATTAACACCTCTATTCCAACGATTTCACATGCACAAAACTCCGTCTAATCCTCCAAATTTATCGTACACACCTCACTAGTCGATCACACTAGTATAATGCACTATGAAATTTAACATGCACCAAATTAAACATGCACCAAGTTAAGTAAGGTAATAGTGTTAAAAATACACCTCAATCATCAAGGTAACCACAAATTCAAGGCAAGGAAGGAAAAACAAGATAAAAGATAAGAACCTGCCTCCTCCTTAAAAAAATTTCGTTCTCGAAATTCTAACCTTAACCTGCAAAAACTCGATTCTACAGGGTTTTCCTTGATTTTCAAGTGACTTCCCCTTACTCGTGGTGCTAGCACAAACTTGTTTAGAGGGAAAATCTTATTGACGTAATAACTAAGTTAACATACTAAGGAAGGTCAATGAAGGTGTCAAAAGATGCAAGATACTATAAATTTAGAACTCGATACCGTAACTATGAAACATAACGACTCCTACTAGATCTTGAAATCATACTCTATACATTGACAAAGAATTCACAATATACATCTCCTCTCATGTCTACAATTAAATTACTAGCCTAATCAAAATTCCTTTCTTACTAATCACACATGAAGAATTCTCATTTAACTCTGAGACCAAAGTGCAGCAATTGACTCATGGATAGGGAGTTGACGCCAACCGAACCCAGACATTTAATATTACTAATGCAATCATCAGGATTCAAGTTCAAGATTTATAGCTAGAATCCAACTTACTACGTACAACTTTTGCCTCACATAGTCCAACAGATACAACTCTTCTAGGTAAATATCATGAAGGTCTAACTTCAACTAGGACAACAAATTTCCCCACAGTTTAAGTCTTTTTTTGGAGCAGTCTCGCACTTGATGTCCAAAGTTGCTGCATTTACAAGGCAACAATTTTCAACTCACACATTCTAGCATAAAGTTTGTTACAATGTTCACTCTTAGCAGCTGCAAAGTTCTTCTTCTTTCTTTCTGTCCTTCCGTTTTCTTTCTTCCTTCATCTTTCATAGCAAGTTCATCTTCACTATGCTTTTTGCGTTTTCTTTCAGTATCACTCTTGGTTCTATTGTCCTTCCAATATTCACCCACTTCCTTCTAGACCTATACCTCCTTTTGGAGAATCTCTATTTTCTCATATATATCTTCCCAATGCGTCATCTCTCGGATTCGCTTAATCTCAAATGATAGTTTGCCAAAAAAATTAAACTATCCAATGAGTAACTAATCACACAACCATATACCTAGTAAGTTCATTCGATTCCAAGCCATCCATGATCAACTAATCTTTATCTCTCAAATTAGCTAAATGAGAAATCTAGCGCAAGTAGGTATCTCGAGATACTATGACATATATTCTTGTCATAACTTTCTATGACTGCGCTAACTTTGGATACCACAATGCCAGTTGAAGTACTCGAGGAAGAAGATACCTGCAAGGTTGATAATGATCCAGAATTAGAATCTACCAATGCCAAAAGTTTTAGTGATAGTGATTATCACCTTAACAAAGACGAAGATGATGTGATTTTTTAGAAATCTGTTACTAGGGCTAAAAAGGAGCTAGAAACTTATCAAAAAAATGGGAGAAACTCTACCTGGTGGAAGGACTTGAGGCAGTAGAAATGATGCCACAAAACTAGCAACAACAGCAGCATGCAAGTAAGAAAGTGCCAAAATGAAAGATGGAATTGATGATGACTTGAATCTATATGATGGAGATTCCATTCTAGTGCATGAAGAATCAGCCTCAATCAACACTGAGGAGCTACATAGCAACTATGAGTCCTCGAATGAAGACAATTTAAAGAAGAGAAAGTCAAAATATATTAGGTTTAGCCTTGAAATTGACATGGAAGATCCAAAATTTTTTTTGTTGGCTTGTTGTTCAATGATAAATAGATCTTCAAGAGAGCTATTGATTACTATGGTGTGAAATGGGGAAATGTACTTCAATGGAAAAAGAATGATATTAGCAAAATGAGGGCCAATTGCAAGGGATCAAATCATGATTGGTTAATTTAAGCTTCCAAAGAGGCTGATAGTGATGCCTTTGTCATACGAACCATAGGACCATCTTGTCATTGTGGTAGGATATTTTATCATAAACAGGTCAATTCAGGTTTCTTAAGTAGACATTACTTGGAATTCATTAGACTGAACAAGAGGGTAATTATTGCACAATTCAAGCAAAAAGTTCACATGGAACTCAATGTCAACATCAGTAAGGATTAGGCAAGCAAGACTTTCACGAATGGTGAAGCTGTGCCCAAACACATACCATAAATTTCGTCCCTAAATTTGATGGAAGCTGTGCCCATTCTTCAGGTAAATTAACACATGTAGATGATCCAAAGAGCCGACTGAAAAAGAATCTTTCAAGTCCAAGGTAGAGAAAAACTTATGAATATCCTCCATCACAGGACAACCCTTCAAAAATTTCCCTACTAGTAAGAGCTGAAATGGTGAAGCAATTTGTGACATATCAAGACGAGAAACGACAACTGCAAGCTCTCCCCTCCCAGTTGTCTTGTCAACATGTAATTCCAATTGCAGTTGATCTTTTGAGGAAAACACTGAAGAAAAGGATTTGTTTTGAAATGATGGATGAGTCGTGGAAGAAGGTTGCTCACCAGCCTGGGGTTGAAGGGCAGCCGAAGCAGCCATGAGAGCACAAGAGAAAACGCTAACAAGAAAAACTAGAGAGAGAGAGAGAGAGAGAGAGAGAGAGTTCAATCACTGAAAACACAAAGGCGGCTGGAATGGTACTCATTGGCAAGTGCTGAAATTATTTTGTACTCAAGTTGTTACTTGGAAAAAGTTCACCTACTACATATTTGGTTGTTGGTTATGATTGTTAAAAATTAGAGCAAAGCACTATTGAATTTTTTTGTGAGCAGCTTATTGCATTGAAATGACATACTTGATATCTAGTTGTGGTTAATTTTGCCGCTGTATCACTATCCAGTTTGGTTTCAAGGATGGGATTGTTAAAATTTAAAGCGAAACTCTACTAAAATTTTTTTTAAACATAGGAAACAAGTAGCTAACCATGTTTCAATAGTCATACATAACGTAACTATCATGCCCCATTTTTGAAAATAAAAAGAGAAAAGTGTTAGCAAAATGTGTTTTTGATTTTAGAAAATAAAGAAAAAAGGCAAAAAATGTGACTTTAAATAATGCGATGGTTTGGGCCCAAGATATTAGTCTAAAAAGGATTTAAAAAAAAAAGAGTCGCCACCTGGTATTGAATTTAGGTATACCAAATCATCCAAAATATATTTTAAATGAAAAAAATAAAATATTTTTAGATGACTGCAGGTTTTTGAAAACAAAAGAAAAGAGTTTGGGAGTCACGGTTGAATAAAGGGAAGACAAAAATTTGATAGGCTCAAACCTAAGGCACCCTTTTAATCTAACCAAGGTTAGTTGCAAGATTTAGTCAAAAATGTTTCTAATCTAACTTATAAAATTTATCACAATTGGATGCTTCTGTATGAATGCAAAACTAAACCTAGGGGGTATCAAAAAGGATGAAATATCTCTTCAAAATTTAATTGATACCAATCACACTAATTATGATACCCAAAAATGATTCTTTGACTAGGTCACGAGAAATACAAAATATGAGACTCAAAAAAGGAAAATTATAACATATAGATAAATATACATGACCTAGAAGGGGGAGGGGAATGCAACATAATGGGTACAAAAGACTAAAATTCGTGACTCAATTTCCCTTCTTATAGAGGGGTAATAGCGTGTTAAGGTTAAAAAGTCATACTAGTCTATTTTTTATAGTCAAAGGGTGACTCTCCTAAACTAAACAAGCAAACGAACTAACTTACTTCTAATTTTCTAAAATGAAATGCAATTCTAAATGATATGATTCAAACATATGAAGAGTAAGGGAATAATAGTAGGAAAAATATCATGTAAATGAAAATATCCTAAAAATAAAAAAAAAATGCATGAGATGCAATGAATGTCACGCCAAAGAATAATCTAGCATATTGATGATCTAAAGGGTCTAGTAATCCATTTCTATAAGTTCTCACTAGCATTGAACTAGTGAGAAATTAGGAGCAAAAGTCATAACTAGTGTTGGACTAGTGCGGTGAATGTTGACCTTGGTCCCTAGTTTTTGATGATTACAAAACAAATGGATGTTGCTAACATCTCCTCAAAGATTTTTTCAGAAATGAAACAAATCAGGTTCAAAGATTTAGCACATTTGAAAAAGACAATGTATGCTGAAGCTGTCAGACGCTCAAGAAGTCAGGATTGGACGTCCGATAATCGTTGCGACACTTCGGACGCAGAAAACCAGCCTACCGGACGTCCGAAAGAATTGAAGAAAAATTTTCAGTTTTACATCATACCTTCGAATGCAGAAAACCAACCTACCGGACGTCCGAAAGAATTGAAGAAAATCTCTTAAATTCACAGCCTGCTGTCGGATGCATAAAACAGGGCTATCGGACGTCCGACACTTCAACGGCTAGTTGACTCTTCACCTACTTTCTATCCGTTGGAAGCATTAATGAGGCACTTTCTTGGTCCTATATAAATAGTGGTTGGTCAGATACTTCAAACAACTTTTGCACACCGAAAATACAAAAGATCTAGAGTGATTTTAGTGAGAAAATACTCTTCAAAGAAGATTTGTAGTCTTAGTAGTGTGAGGTTCATTGTAAGCTTTTCATTTGTGAGTGAATATTTCATGAGTGTAGCTCTGTGAGGGTTGTCCTGAGGGATAGTAAAATGTCCTATCTTGACCGAGTGGAGTTCGGGGCAAGGAGGAGGTGAACCTTCCTTTGTACACAAGAGCGATTGTAATTCATTAACTTGAAGTAACTTGGTTGAATTAATCTACAAGCTCAAGAGGAGTTGGGTAGCTTATTGGTTTGCAATTCTTTCCTTTTTATTTACTTACTGTTACGTTTATGATTTTTGCATTGTTTATCTCTTTTACTTGGTTGTTTTCGATCCTTACAACGTCATGCATTCATTATAAATTGTGACGACCCAACCTCCCCCTAGGGCGTACCCCAGGGTTCGGCGGACCGCCTGCCCAACTCTCGCCGGGACTCAGTCGTTCACTACAGTCCTCTAATGAATTACAATATAAATCTCAAATATACATCACATGGTCCACAAACATACATCCAAGTCTCCAATAATTACATGTCATAAGCGAAGCGGAAACGATTCTCAACTATACATAAAATGATTCCAAATCCAAATTGTACAAAATATATGCCATCCAGCCACGTGAATAAGTACTACAAGCCTTCCTTCGCTTTGAGCCCTGTGGAGGGGAATAAAATATTTTTGGGGTGAGTTAGAAGCTCAGCGAGTAACCATTAAAATCAGTAATCAAATCGGTTTCATAATAGTTCATTTCAATGATGTCATAAATGAAATGATAAGTCCAGAAACAATTACAACATTTACAAAAACATTAAATATGGAGTATCAATAATTCAAGAAACATGTACAATGGAAAGCGATAGTAACACATTCATTAAAAGGATACCGCTCACATGGAGCTATTCGTTCGTTCGTTTGTTCCCCTGACATTTCCCCTTATTCCTCCAATTATTTGAAAATTTCATTTTTATAAATAAACCCTCGTTTATCTTTTTATTCGTTCATCCCCTTTCCGGACGTTGACCGGACTCCACCCATCCGGACGTAGCCGGACTCCACCCATCCGGACGTAGCCGGACTACAAGGTAATACTCGAGTATACCAAATTCACCCAGGGTCACCATATCGCCCGACCGAGTCCGCTTCTGGCTCGAGTCGATCGGTAACGAAGGGTAGTGGCCAGTTCAGCCCAAAGGCTTACATCATGCGCAACTAGCATTTAATCATTAATCATTGAAAATTTCATATTTATTTAGGTCGAGTGCGATAAAGTACACACTCGCCTAGAAAACTCGTTTTAACAATCATCGAAAGCACTTAACACATTATCAATCAATAATAACAAGCCAATAAGTCAAGAAATACAGCAAACAAGGAACACTCATATGCAAGCACGCATGATATGCAAGAAAACAGTTCAAAAGCAACTTTGGAAACAGTTTAAAGGTAAATAATGCAAGAAAACGGTACAAAGGTAACTTTGGAAACAGTTCAAAAGTAAATAATGCAGGAAACGGTTCATAAATAACTTCATAAATAGTTTGAGGTCACTCACCTCCACGGCTCCGAAACTATCCATTATATAGCATTGCCTTGCTCAAATCCAAGCCTTAGATCACAAACTCAATGCAATCAAGTCCTTTCAAAGCTCGGACAGCACTTCCCCTGAATTTGCTAACTTTTCCAGCCATCATGGCTTCATTATTTCCTCAGCCAATCCCAAAGGTACACACACAACAACAAGTTCATCCAATAGCCATTCAGCAAGCTCCAAGTAGTACTAGTACAAGTCAAGCTAGGAAAAAGTCCGGAAATGAAGGTTAATCTCAAAACTAGAAAAACAGTTTTGACGTCATTTTGCGGTAATGGTACCAAAGGCGCTACGATTGTCGGATGAAGGTACAAGACCCACCGTTTCGAAGCTAAGAGATAGGGCTACAATATTCCAGAAGGTCACTCAACCCAGTTTCGAGTGTAACTAGGTCAAAAATGCAAGATACTATACCAGAATCACAAAAACAGCTTCACAGAACGCATTCTAGCGGAAACATCATAACTCAGGCTCTACAAGTCCAAATCCAGAAATTCCAAAACCAGTTGAAACCTAAGAAACAAGGCTAAATTTCATCAGAAGGCCTCAACAACCAATTGGAAAGTAATTCCAGCCAAAACAACCAATTACAGGCGCAATTCTTACATTCGGGTAAAACCAGAACAGCAATAGTAATTTCGACTTTTCTCATTCTACACTACTCCGATTGACCTGAAATTTTGTAGGCACCTCTAAAATGTCATTCCCTACAACTTTTATGTTTTAAGCCAGGGCCAATTCGGCCTCTAACTAGGACCTAAAATTTCGGACAGAATGCCCCCCTCAAGAACCCTAGTTTTCTGAAATTTCATCCAAACCAGAAATTACTTGCAATCTTCCACTTTTTCCACCTTCTAGAATCATTATATACTATTTACAATCATCATATATAGCTACACAATCATGCTTATTTTAAAACATAAAAATCCCCAAAAATAATAAAACTTCATCACTTCAACCACAAATCAAGAAATAATCCATAAACTTGCATCTCATACCACCACTAATCATGATTTAAGCATCAATTAAGGAAGGAGAGTGGTTCTTCACAACTCACCTTAGCAATAGAAGAGAGAGAACAACTAGGCACCTTAACCTTCCAAATAACTCCACCAAACAACTCACAAACACTAATAGAAGAAGTTTTATGGAACAAATGCAAGATTAAACGGTTGATTTGTTGAATTTGAGTAAGATTGAAGACAAGAACTTGAAGAGTTTTCCTTTCTTTCTTTGAGCAAGAAAGTCGGCCAAGAGAGATAAGAAATGAAGATGTTTTTGGCCAATTTTTTTGTATTTATTTGGTAAAGGTAAAGGTAAAGTCAAATGGTCAAAGTCAAGAGTAAATTAGATGGTGACACTTGTCACCTTTAGGTTTAAAATTTATCTTTTTGTCTCTCCAATACAAATATCTTAACACCTTGTATAATAATATTACTTAATACAAAATTCTAACAAGTTGTCAAAAATATAATGCATTTACCGCACTTGCGGGTCCCACGTTCAAAATACGCTCTTAATTTCTCAAAAACTAACCGATACTAGAAAAATCATTTTAAAACTATCTTTTCTTATAAACTTTATCTGGAAAATTTTTCTAATAAAGAAAATGTAGAAAAGGCGGGCAATTAAATAGAATCAATCCCTAGAAAATTAGAAAATTTCCGGGTTCTCAAACTCATTTTTTTTTCGGGGCGTCACATAAATAAATAAAACATGTAAAGTATAATTAAAGCAAAGAAACACATAGGGCACATAGAACACATAATACATAGGCATAATATCTAGATACAAAACTCTAAAAAAATGAATAAACACATAAACATGCAAGCACATAAGTATGCAAGCAAATAAAAATTGACTATTACATTAGGGGCCCTAATTACAATCTAAAAGGGCAGTTTTGAAAGTAATAAACCAATCTATTACAACTTGGCATTTAAATGTCTCTCAAATAAACATTGAAATTAAATAAAATAAATGACAGCTAAAAAATGAATAAAATGAGTAAATAAAAGAAAAAGCATTTAGAACATGCAATCATACATAAAGAACATATAGAAGCACACAAAAAGATTAAAACATAATAGAGAATACCTTCCTTGAAACAATGGTTAAATGAGGTAGAGCTTACCATATTTATACAAAAGAAAATTAACAATCAAGGCACCATTTTGAACATGCAATCAAGGCACCATTTTAATTGACAATTTAAAAGAAAATGTAAACATATAGTGAATTCACTTTATTATTTTAAAGAAATATGAATAAAAATAAAAATTCCTAAAATTTACTAATTAAATGTATTTAAAGGAAGCATGATTAACAATTTAAAAAAGATAAGCAATTGTAATTAAGAAATGATAAAGATTAGGGAGCTAATTGCAACAATTGAGAAGTTTTAAGGGTCAAATTATAATTCTCAAAAAATTAGAGTCAAAATTGAATAAAAATAAAGCTCAGAGACCAAAATGCAATTAAATTAAGGATTTAAATGAAAGAAATAAAAAATTTTAGGGCCAAAATAAAAATACTCAAAAGATCAAGGATCTAATTGCAAAATTTGTTTTCTGGTTTCTCAAGCCAAAGAGAAAATTGGGCCATTTTCTTTCTTTTATTAGGTTCGACTTGGGCCAAATCACTTTGCCCCAACCGAGTTGCCTTACTTCAACCCAATCAAAGAAACCAGGCCTTAACCCCAAATCCAAAACATAAAAACATATCAACCCAAGCTTGAGCCCAACAAAAGTAAAATTCTTAGCCCAGTTCTTAAATCCAAAATACACCCAATTTATATTCTAATGGATCAAAATATAATAAAACAAAACATGAATAACTGGAGCAAATATGAAGAGAAAATAACAAAAAACTTCTGGCGGATATGAAATTTCCGACGGGTCGACTGGAAAAATTCTGGCCATATCGGCTGGAACCTCGTTGGAAGTGGATCTTTCATATACATGTAGCTCATGGCATTAGGGATTCAAACAAACATCAAACAAGGTTCGAAAGGCTAAATAATCACATAAAAAAGAAGATCTAAGCTCTTTGAACATAAGTTTCCATGAACACATTCACATCCTTTCATAAACTTCAAATCAAGTAAGGTAAAGCCATGGAAATACCTGAGGATGGTTTTCGGACTGGATTGAAGCCAGAAAATGTGATTAGAAGTCGATTTGGTGAAGTTTCGAATGGAATCGCAGAAGAAGTAGTGATGGCAAAGGGTTTTTGGGTGTTTTTTCAAAAAAATTTCTGAATGAAACATCCTCTATCAAGTTCGTAGATTGTGTAGAAACCGAAAACTCCTAAAATGAAATTGTATTGACGGAGAAAATTTGTTGCAAGAAGGCTGCAGAACCAACCTTTTTTGCCAAAATTTTACTAGAAAAATTTTTCTTTTCCCTCTTTTTTCTTTCTTTTTCCTCTCTCTTTCTTTCTGCTGTTTCCTCTCAACTCTTCCCCCTTTCAGAAATGCCTCTCTTTCCTTTTGAAATGAAACTAAACTGCCAAACCCTCATTTCAATGGTGAAGATGAGAATTGATTTTGCTGGCTTATTTTGGGGCATTTGATGGCTTTTTCCAGAGGATTCTTGATGATTGTTGTAGGAGTGAGGTGTCCCTTTTGTACTATTAAGCTTGAGGGAAAAGAAAGGGATGAAAAATTCATTTTTGTTGCCTCAAAATGTACCAACTATTCACGTCTATTTTCTATTTTCCGTTGGGGAGGAAAATGAACGCACGCGCATGTGAAAATTATTTAGTATTTTTTTTTAAAAAAAAGCATAGGTCAACGAGCCTCTCCTTTCTTTAGGCTTTTGCTTGGGTTTTGTATGGGCATTTTTTGTTGGATTTTATTTGCATTTTGGGAGATTTTTTTTGTTGGATTTTGGGTAGTAATTTTGTTTGGGTTTTAGGTGAAATTTTTATTGGGAAAACAAAACAGCAACAATAATAAAACCTCTACTACTTTTATTTTCTTTTTCTTCTTGTCCTACAAAATAAAAAATGATTTTACTTAAAAAAATAAATAAATAAAATAAATTATCAAAATTGTGATATCTACAACTTGCCCCTCTTTGTCTGAATTCCGAAAAAGTTCAAGATAAAGACGTAGACACCGAATTATTTATCTGTCTCTTTCAACTATAACTATATCAAAACAAATAAAAGTGAGCATTTAAATAAGATTGGAACTAGTGAAATTAGCAAGCGTTTAAATTGATCGGTGGGATCCAACTAAATCTGAAACAACTAGTGAAAATTTACAAAATCATTTTGAAACTAGATTAATCGGTGGGATACAATCCAATTCCAAACAACTAGTAAAACCAAACAAATTGGTGGGATAAAATTTGAATCCAATTAAATAATAGATTGGTGGGATAAAATTCAAACCTAATTAAATAACAGATTGGTGGTATAAAACTCGAGACCAATTAATTGACAGCTTTGTGGGATAAAACCCGAGTCCAATTGATTAACAGATTGGTAGGATAAAATTAGAATTCAATTGAATAACAGATTGGTAGGATAAAATACGAACCTAATTAAAACGCATTCCAATTAAATTAAAAGGTATGGAGCAATTTTACTATTTTCCTAAGCAAATATTGAGCACACTTATAGAATCAGATATCACCTTTACAAAAATTTGCCTTAATGCATACCGAATTCAGCTAAAACAAGTGCTGTTCTTTCTCTCCCTTCAAGAAAGTATGAATAATAGTTGCATAATCCAATCCTACAAAAGAAAACGAAAACAAATATGACGAAATATAATGCCACACTGTGTGATCCCTCGAATCTTAAGAACCATGTAAGCGTGAGCTTTTGGATGCGAAGAAATTGTCTCATTTAAAACTGTTCTGCAGCCTGTTCCAAATCTTCTAGTATCTATACGAGTCAACCATGCTATACACCACGAGACATACATGCCTATACACCTATTATGATAAGATACGGGGATTGTCTTTTGGCAAAATTCAGTGAAAAGTACATAAAGGTTTTAAATAAGATTATTTCATGTAATGACACAAAATAGAGTAAAATAATATTCAACAAAAAAAAGGACCTTCATTAAGTTTATGAAAAATGACTTAGAGACTATGAATAAATTAGATACAAATTTGACCAGACAGCCTTTGACGAGAAAAAACATCACGCTTAACCTCTTTTGATATCGCCTTCCAGGAATTCAGTGTTGCCAAAAGAACCATAGTGTGACGAGATACCCAAATGAACATAGTCACCAACTATTCAAAATCGACCTTTTGTTTTCCATTTATGGCTATCTTTGTACTTCACAACCCTACCTTAGCACCCCTTCGGGTTTTAACTAAGATTACCCTTACCCATTTTTATTTTTTTTCTTCTTCTTCTTTTTTCATTTTATTTTTTTCTTTTGTTTTTTCTCTTTTTTGTTTTTTTTTGAAAAGGTGTCCTATCGGGTTTTTCATCAAATGAACAACTTTAGTGAGAGTCTCTATTGATTTAGAAATATGTTTTAAAATCCATGGTATCATCGAGACAATCTTTCCCTCATAAATTTGGTGAATGTATATTTGCATCATTTGTCATTTGATTAAGAAATTTTCTATTAGAAATACTGTAAAAACTGGAAGTTGAGAGCTTTTTGACTTTTATAATGGGGTCAAGTAGGGTGTTAAGAAAAAGTTAAGGTTTGAAAGCAAATCTCGTAAGGGGTTTAAAATAGCCTAAGATTGCACTTTTTTTTTTCAAAATTTACCCCAATTTTGAAACAAAACTAAAAATTGCCCCAATTTAATTTTTTACTAGATTTTTACTTTGTTTTGTTCCTTTTTTCTTTGAATGCTCTTTTTTTTTATTTTCATCTTTTTTCTTCTCTCGTTCTCTTCTTTTTTTTTTTTTTCCTTTTTTTCAAAAATAAAAATGCCCTAGTGTGGGATTTGCAATTCTCAAGGGTTGCCAAATGAAAGAGTAAGTCATTCTAGAGGTTCAAAAAGAAAAATTAAAGATAAAGCATTTAATTGAAAAGGAAGAAGGCCCGCCTTTTTATTTTCTCTATGCAATAGGTCAAAAGAAAACTTACCTAATCAAATAAAAAAGTTCTTGCACATATCTGAATTGATTGGTTGAGAAAAAACTTGTCCGTCCATCTCCATTAGCAGGAGCACTCCTCTAGGCAATACCTTCTTGATAATGAAAGGTCCCTGGCAATTTGGGGCAAATTTCCCCTTTGCTTCATTTTGAACTGGAAGAATTCGGTTCAAAACCTTGTTTCCTTTTGCGAATAGATGAGGTTTGACTTTCTTGTTACAAGCATGAGTCATTTGCCTGTGATAGCATTGTTCATGACAAATAACATTTAATTTCTTTTCAACGATCAGAGATAATTGCTCATGCCACTGCTTAACCCATTCGATTTCTTCCGGTTGAGTTTTCATCAGAATGCGCAAATATGGGATCTCAATTTCTACAGGTAATACTACTTCCATACTATACATAAGAGAGCAGGGTGTTGCCACAATAGAAGTCCTAATTACAGTCCAATAAGCCATTAATGCATAAGGTAGTTTTTCATGCCAATCTTGGTATTTTTTAGTCATCTTGCAGAAAATTTTCTTCAAATTTTTGTTTGTTGTTTCTACAACTCCATTCATCTAAGGTCTATAGATAGAGAAAATTTGGTAATTGATTTTGAATTGTTCACATAATTCATCTACCATATTATTATTGAGATTTTTTGCATTGTTAGTGATTATCGTTTCTGGCACCCCAAAATGGCAGACAATGTAATTTTTCAGAAAATCGACCACTACTTTTTTGGTTACATGCTTGTAAGATACTGTTTCAACCCATTTGATAAAATATTTAATTACCACCAGGATGAATCGATGCCTATTCTAGGCAAGAGGATTAATTGCTCTAATTACGTCCATTCCTCACATTGAATATGGTCAAGGAACAGTCATACTATTTAGTTCTATTGGAGCATGTATAACATCGGCACGAATTTGACACTTGACACATTTTCTGATAAAATCTACATAATCATACTCCATAGTAAGCCAAAAATATCCAGTTCTCATGATTTTTTTAGTCAATAAATATCCATTCATGTGTGGTCCGAATACACCGCTGTGCATTTCTTTCATCATGTAGTCAATTTCCTCTTCATCAATACATCTTAGAAGGCCCAAATAGGATGTTTTCTTATATAGGGGTTTCTCCATTCAAAAAAAAACTTTGACGACATTCTACGCAAGAAACTTTTGACAGCTAAATCGGCACTGAGAGGATAAGATCCTATTTTTATAAATTCTTTGATATCACTATACCAGGGATGACCATCATAAACTTTTTTCACAACCAAGTAATGGGCCAACTTTTCCTGAAATTGAATCTGTATAGATTCAATGACCAACTCATCTGAACACCAAATCATGAAAAACAATGTGGTTAAAGCATCAGCAAAAATATTGTGAGTGCAAGAAATATGCCTAAACTCCAAATTTCTGAACTTGTCAACCAAACTGAGCAGACTACAATGATATGGCATGATTTTTGAATCTCAAGTTACCCATTGCTTGAGTATTTGATGCAAAATCAATTTAAAATCACTAAACACTATTAAATCCTTGATTCCCATTTCTAAAGTCATTTTTAGTCCCAAAATGCAATTCTCATATTCAGCAGCTTTCTCCAGACCCCCCGGAAAGACATGAAAAAAAACAGCTCGAATGATACAAACCCTCCGCCACCCCAGAATGAAAGGGGTGATCTCGTAGTTCTTGGTTTGTGAAGATGCGTTGTTAGGTGCTCCATTTTTTCCCATTGAGGCCGAACATAAACCTATGCTCGAGAGATAGTTGTCCATACACTGATAAGGGATGTATGGATTCTCGAGAAGAGAGGAGCCACGTTGGTCCCCCCGGACCGCCCGGATCCCACGAGTGAATTGAAAGTTGGATCTACATTGGATCTCACCCGAATCGCCCCATCTATTCTCTGGTATGCTATGAACTTCTTATTGAGATAATAGATGGCTAGCTCTTGCTTTCCAGAGCCATTATGTTGTCCCAAAACACATCCTACGATCTCATCGAGTACAGATAGAAACATAATTAGAGGTCATCCCTACTTGGCCGGCACTAAGACTGGAGGGTTATAATTCTTGATTTTATCAAAAGTTTTCTAACATTCCTCATTCCAGTGCATTGGCGCATTTTATTTTAATAAGTTGAACAAAGGCTCACATATAAAAGTCAACTGAGCAATAAATATATCAATAAAATTGATCTTTGCTTAAAACTCTTCACATCCCTCCGAGATTTCGAAACTGGTATCTCTCGAATTGCTTTGATTTTTATTGGATCTATCTCTATACTTTTCTTGTTGACAATAAATCCTAATAATTTATCGACAAAAGGTCCAAAAGCACATTTTGCAGGGTTTAATTTTAAATTGTACTGTGAGGACCCCATCACTCCCTAGGGCGTACCCCAAGGTTTAGCGGACCGTCTGTCCAAATCTCACCTGGACTCGCGCACTCACTTCAAGAAAAACGAGTTATAACTTCAAAAGTAAATGAAATAACAGTTCCCAAGCTTGAAACGTACATTTACATTCATTTCTATTTCAAACATTCATACAACCCCAATTATAACAAAAGATTCAAGTTCTAGCTAATTTCCAACCCTAATCGAACACTAGCACGAGTACAATCACAAAAAGTCAAAGCCTGTACCAGCCTCACGCCTATGCTTATACTCCCTGTAAGGAAAACAAAACTAATAGGGTGAGGCAAAACTCAGTAAGGTTTCAAAACATCATGCAGACCCAAATAGCGAGCATAAGAAGGAAAAAATAAGCAATAACACTTCATATAGCAAATCATTAAGTATTCAATATTTCCGGCTAAAAGGATACAGTTGCTTTTGCGAACCGCGTCCGCCATAGCTTTACTAAGTAGTAGTTGACACTTCGTCAACTTTCCAGTAGAGTAACTAGTTCAGTAGTGCACCACTTAACTCCAATCTCCTTCCCATTCAAACCCCCTACCAGGCCCGAACTCCAATATAAATAGTGGTGGTAATACTCGAACATACCAATTAGTTGAGGAGATAACACTCCACTCGACAAAACAGGAGATCCAGCATGCGTTATCTAATCGACCAGACCCTTATCGGCTCGACTCGATTAACTAACCACAGGGTTTTTGGAATTCCAAACAGTATTCAAGTCATACACAGATATATCAAGTCCATTGCAACCAGTGCACAATAACGAGTCACATTAGGGTAAGTGCGATAAAGTACACGCTTGTCCGACCAACAAATCAAATATTATCCAATCGCATTTGTAAAATATATCAATCAAGTATCAAATTTGATCATGCATTTGGAAGCACTCACCAATAGTTCATGGCTTGGCAAAATCAAGTGCAGGTTTGGACCCTTGTCCATTGACAAAGTCTGTGATCAATTAAATGGCAAAAAAGCAAGTAAATAAGGTTTTCAAGATGCACTATCTTCGCTTAGTAATGCTAAGAGAAAATCAAGTAAATGAACTTACACCCTTGGAGGAAGAAAACGGTTAAGTTTTAAAACCATACATATATACAACTCAAAATCAGTTTAGAAGAGGTCGTGACTTCCTCCTTAAAACATGTAACTTGGCAAAAAATTTCTGCTTGTGCGACATTTCTAGATTTGTCCTAAGTACCTGCAAGTACCCTAGGCCTAAGCCATCCAAAAATCACAGCCTTAATTGCACTTTCGCTTACTCAAACTACACGAAACCAAATAGGCAGCATTTCCTTTCTATTTACCAATTTTTCCAGCCATTTAAAGCTGTTTTTTTTTTCCTCAAATCAGCCCAACTCAACCACCACAAGTAAGAATATAAATATAGCTCTTAATCTAGGCCATAAACCATCTAATTGTAACTCATTTCTAGCAAATAATCATCACAATACCAAAGTTGGAAAATTCTTAATAAAGCTGGAATTTCTTCTTTTAAAGCTAAAAAAAATCACAATAAGGCTACTAATCACCTCACAAGTCCAAAGCCAAGCTCAAACTCTACATATTATAGTCAAACAACATAAATCAAGGTTGAAAATTGCAAAACCCTAACTGAAATTTCACTAATCCACACCAAATCTAGAGTATCATCCATAATATTCCAAAATTCAAGTCATCTACATCATAAGAATAAGAAAGAGAAAGGAAGTTTTTGAACTTATACCTTCAAAACCTCTTGAGAAGTGAAGAACCAAGCTTTCTCTCCAAAGAAACTCTCCACTTCAAGCTTCCTAACTCCCTTAATGTGAGTTTGTTCGGTTTATTTTTGTGATTCTAATTTAAACAAGGTTAAATCAAGATGAAGTTAGAAGTTTCTCCTCTCTTTTTTTCTCTCCAATGGTTTGGCCAAAGTGAAGAAAAAATGAAGCAAAATGGTCCAAAAGAAAGATAAGAAGAAAGGAAATGGTCTTGGTCAAACAACTCTTTGATCATTGACACTTGGCAATGCCAAGTTTTCTTTTTTTTTTTCTTTTCTTTCCTTTTCTTTAGTCAATAATTTTGGCTGACTTAAGGGGTAATTTAGGGAGGATTAAATGAAATAAAAACAAGAGGATTAGGGCATGAAAGTATTGTTCAAGCAGTGTACTCAACCGGTAACAAACGGCGCACGTCAGTTTAAGCCTATTTCCCTTAACTCCCTTGTACTTTTGTTTTAACTTATGATTCACTCACTTATTATTAGCACTTCTAATCATACACTTCCTCTTATTTAATACTCGCTCTTATCCACCAAATTCGGTTCACACACCTCGCCAAGTAATCACACTACCAAAATAGACAAAAATCCTAATTTACCCAACTATAAAAGTAGAAGTAAAACTTTCGATTTTATGATTTATTACAACTATTGATAGAGTAAATTAGTAGTAAAGAAATTATAAATTAACTTATTCAAAATAAAAGGAAACTTTAAGAAAATATGAAGAATTTTGCAAGTCCTCACACTCTCTCCCCCTTAAAAGAATTTCGACCTCGAAATTCGTACCTTTAGTCGTAAATACTTCATGGTACTTCTGTTGCATGTCCGTCTCTAACTCCCAGGTTGCTTCCTCCACCTCATGGTGTTTCCATAGAACCTTAACTAGTGGAATTTGCTTATTTCTCAAGTCCTTCACTTTTTGGTCTAATACTCAAATAGGTCCTTTTTCATAAGTCAAAGACTCGTCAAACTCAATATCTTCTAGTAGCAAAATATAAGTCGGACCTCAATGATATTTTTTAAACAAAGAAACATGAAAAATATCATGGATTCGAGATAAACTAATGGGTAACTCTAGTCGGTAAGCCACCTTCTACGCGTTGAAGTATATTAAAAGGTCATGTGTATTTTGGTTGTAACTTCTCTCCCTTTCCGCCTTGATCTTTTCTTTCAGTGGAGTAACCTTAAGAAACATCTTATCTCCTATTTCAAACTCCAAATCCTTTTTTCGATGGTCGACATAACTCTTTTATCGACTTTGGGCTGTTTGAATCCTCTGACGTATCATTTTTACCTTTTCGTAGGCTTTCTCAACCCATGGTATTGTTGTTGGATCTATAATCTTTCTCTCTCCTACTTAATCCCAATGGATCGGTGATCGGCATCTTCATTCATAAAGTGCTTCATATGGGGCCATTTGAATAGAAGAGTGATAACTGTTATTACACGCAAATTTGAATAGCGTTAGGTACTGACTCCAACTCTCTCCAAAATCCATAATACAGACTCTTAACATATCATCAAGGATTTGAATAGTTCTCTCTGACTGTCCATCGGTTTGGGGATGATAGACCGTACTATAATTCAACTTAGTTCCTAGAGTCTTTTGCAAGTTCTACCAAAATTGAGATACGAATCTAGAGTCTCTATCTGATACTATGCTTACCGGTACCCCGTGTAATCTCATAATTTCATCAATATAAAGTTTGGTAAGTTTCTCTAATAGATGTTACATATTAACTGGTAGGAAATATCTGTTTTAGTCAATTGATCCACTATCACCCAAATCGCATTGTGGCCCTTCTAAGTTCGTGGCATTCCTAATACAAAATCCATCGTTATGTGTTCCCACTTCCATTCAGGTATCTCTAAAGGCTGTAACAGACCCGATGATTTTTGATGTTTGGCTTTCACTTGTTGACACATAAGACACTTTTGAACAAAGTGAGCAATCTCCGCTTTTATATTGTCCCACCAATATAGACCTTTGAAATCCTGGTACATCTTGCCACTACTTGGATGCACTGTGTACCTAGAGTGGTGAGTTTCTTCTAAAATCTCCCTTTTCAATTCCTTATCTTTTGGTACAATGACGCGATTTGGAAACCTTAGAATTTCATCAGGGCCTAGGTTAAAGTTGGGTAATTCTCCTTTCTTCACTCTTTCTATCCACTTTTGTACTGTGAGTTCTTTCTTTTGACCCTCCTTAATTCGAACCAATAATGTCGACTTCACCTCAATAATTCCAAAGATAACTTTCTATGGTTCAAGTCGAGGGTTCCATTCACTAACATCTTTTAACAGGTTCCACTCTCTCACAATTAAACCTGTTAGTTGAGCCTTCTGAGTTAAAACATCTACTACAACATTGGCCTTTCTCGGATAGTAATTAATCGTACAATTGTAATCTTCTAAGAACTCCATCCACCGACATTATCTCAGATTTAGTTCCGTCTGGGAGAATAAAAACTTAAGATTTTTATGGTCTGTTACCTCAAACGTCACCCCATACAAATAATGCCGCCATTTCTTCAAAACAAACCCAACGGCCGCAATTTCTAAATCATGGGTTAGATTGTGACGACCCTACCTCTCCTTTAAGCATACCCAAGAGTTTAGCGGATTGCCTGCCCAACTCTCGCCAGGACTCACTCACTCACTTCAAGAAAATAAGTTACAACTTCAAAAGTAAAGGAAATAATAGTTCTCAAGTTTAGAAAGTACATATATACTCAATTCTTTCTCAAACATTCATGCATTTCCAAATATAACAAAAGATCCAAGTTCCAGCTAACTTCCAACCCTAATCAAGCACTAACTTGAGTACAATCATAAAAATTCAAAAAACTAGACGATACTAGCCTGTATCAACCTCACGCCCGTGCTCGTATTCCCCTGTAAAGAAAATAAAACTAATAGGGTGAGCCAAAACTCAGTGAGATTTCAAAATTTCAAGCAGACCCAAGTAGCAAGTTGGTCATTATGTAAAACTTGAAATCTCAAAATGAGCGAGCGTACAAGTTCATAAAAAGAAACAATAACACTACAAGTAACAAATTGACTAAATATACAACATTTCCAAGTATAAGGATGCAGATGGCTCTCAAGAGCCAAATTTCCGTTGCATTACTTGATCCGAACCCATTGACACTCCGTCAACGTTTAAAGAAGCAAAACCATGATCGTAGATTTCCACTTTACATCAATTTTCATCCACCAATCAATCTCCTATTGGGCTCAAACTCCAAATTAAGAGTGATGGTAATAGTCGAGTATACCGAATCCAGTGGACCATATCCAAAGAATTATACAATAAACAATAAACAATAAACAGTACCTATGGTTCGCCAGTCTCCTCGACCAAGCCCTTACTGATTCGATTCGACTGACTAACCAATAGAGTGAGGATCCTAGATAATATTTAAATTGTACACATATATATCAAGTCAACAATACCCAGTAAACAGTAAGAAATCACATTAAGGCAAGTGCGAATAAGCACACCCTTACCCGTCCAAACAAGTCAAGTATTTCTTTCAAATATCAAGTTCAATCATGCACTTGGAAATACTCACCAATGAGTTATTGCTTTTCAAACCACGCCAAATTCAACTCCCTGGTTGGAGTCCAAATCTACGATAAAATACCGTTTAACAGTTTGAAATCAATTAGGGTTCAACATATAGGAGTTTTGCTTAAAGAAAATCAAGTAAGTAAAACTCGTTTAAGTAGTACTCATTTTGTTTATCAAATCCTAGAAAATTCATGTTCGCTCCTTTGGTTTCGATAAATAAGCGATTAAAACGTTTAAATTCGCAATTTGGCGGAAGAAACTAGAAAATCGTGTTTAAAGTGGCCAGTACTTTGTTTTTGAGAAATATACACTTTTGAGGAAAAATTTTAGCTTATAAGTCACCCACAAGGTCACTTAAGCATATCTACATAACTAAGTCCCAAATCGAGCACAAGTCACATATTTATTTCCGATTTTACTCACTTTTCCCCCGAGAGAAAAATCGAGCGGCATTTCCTTTGTGTTTATCAATTTTTCCAGTCATTCAAGGTTTCATTTTCTTTCCAAATCAGCCCCAAATCAACACTACAAGTAAGAATATAAAGATAGCTCTTAATCTAGGCCATAAACCATCCAATTGTAACTCATTTCAAGCAAATAATCAACCAATACCAAGCTGAAATTTTCTTAGCAAAGCTGGGATTTCATCTTTTAAAGCTAAAAAGTCACAATCATGCTACTAATCACCTCACAAATTTCATATCCAAGCTCCATACCAACATAATATAGTTGAACAACATAAAGCAAGGCTAAAATGGCAAAACCCTAACTGAAATTTCACTAATCTACATCAAAACTAGAAGATCATCCATAGTATTCCAAGATTCAAGTCACCTTCACCATATTTTGCTAAAATAAGAAAGAAAAAGGAAGTTTTAGACTTACCCTTCCAAAAACACTTGATGAAAGTGAAAAACAAAAGCTTTTCTCTCCAAACAACTCCACAACAAGCTTCCTTAGCTCCTTGGTGCTAGTTCAATCGGTTTAGATTTTGTGATTTCAACTTAAACAAGGCAAGATTCAAGGTAGGAATGGAAGTTTTTCTCCTCTCTTCTCCTCTCCTAGTTTCAGCCAAGCCAAAAAAGAAATGAAGAAAATTTGGTCCAAGGGAAAGATAAGGAGAAAGAAAGTTGTCTTAGTCAAGCAACCCTTGGATCTTTGGCACTTGGCAAAGCCAAGTTTTCTTTCTTTTTTTTTTTCTTTCCTTTTCCTTAGTTAATAATGGTGGCTGACTTAAGGGTTAATTTAGGGAGGATTAGGTGAAATAAAAACAAGAAGTTTAGGGTAAGAAAGTATTGGTCAAGTGGTGTACTCAATCGGTAACAAACGGTGCACGTCGGTTCAAGTCTATTTTTCCTTAACTCTCTTGTACTTGTGTTTTAACTTATGATTCACTAACTTATTATTAGTACTTCTAATCACACACTTCCTCTTACCTAATACTCACTCTTATCCGGCAAATTTAGTACACACACCTCACCAAGTGATCACACTACCAAAATGCGCAAAAATCCTAATTTGCTCTAACTATAAAAGTAAAAGTAAAACTCTCGATTCTATTATATATTACAACTATTGAGAGAATAAAATTAGTAGTAAAAGGAATTATAAATTAACTTATTTAAAATAAAAGAAAATTATAAGAAAATATAAGTGAATTTTCAAGTCCTCACACTCTCTCCCCCTTAAGAGAATATCGATCTCGAAATTCATACATTTCTTCGTAAATACCTCAGGTTATTTTTTTTCTTGCATATCCATCTCTAACTCCTAGGTCTCATCATTAACCAAAATTTTAGTCAGACAATGAAAAATATGAACTGTACCTTCTACCACTTTAGACGGGTTAAGCACTGGTTGGTGGTTTAAGGTATACACTCTGGCAAACACTCTGGATCTATTCCCTCATACATTTGATTTTTAGGATTTGACATATCTAACTGCTGAGTCTCACCAAAGAGAGGATATGTTGCAATCTGTTGATCAGCACTACCACACCATAAATATTTTCGTGCCTTTCGCCAACAATTATTCTCAATATGATTGTTCTTTCCACAATATCCACAAAGGATTGATGTTTGATTTCCTTGTGAGGTACCTCTCAGTTGTCCTCTTCCACCTGGAGCTCCTCTCGGAGTAACTTCCTTAGATATCCCCGAAATTCTCACACCACCAACTCCTTGACCCACCTTAGGGGGTAGCATACCTTGATCACCTTATTCCTACCCTTGGTCTCCACTAGATGCACCTTCTTTCTTGCATAAAAAACCTTCACTTGCGCTCTTGCAATCTCAATCCTCTGGGCTTTCTCAAGAATCTCCGTGAATGTATTAATTTGTGCTGCCGCCAAAGCCTCTTGTATCTCTACGTTCAACCCTTGCACAAATCGCCTCACCTTCCTTTGCTCTGTAACGATCAATTCATGAGCAAATTTTGATAACTTAGTGAACTGATTCTCATACTCAGATACACTTAAGCCTCCCTGACGTAGTTTAATGAAATCGTCCTCCTTTTTCTCCTGGACTATTGGTGGAAGATATTTCTCATTAAACTCTCACACAAATTTCAACCAGATCCATACTGTCCGCTCTCTCTCCCATTTAGCCCTAATTACATTTCACCAGATTCTGGCTGGTCCCTCAAATTGGAATATGATAAAATTTACCTGTCTTTCCTCTGCATAATTCAAGACGGCGAAAATATTAATCATCGTTTATAGCTATCTCTCTGCTACTTCAGGGTCTTATCTTCCAAGAAACTTGGAAGGAGAAAACTTTTGAAATCGCTCTAGAGTCCTATTTTTCCCTATTTCAGGATCCCTAAACTGATTGACAGAGGTTTGACCCTGTTGCTCTACTAACCGAGCGAGAATATTAGTCATTTGCTGAATTGTCGTTGCCACCTGATCCCCTCTTTTAGCTCGGGGTCTAGGTTGTAGCTCAACCATTGCACCTCACTCCTCTCTCGATTCTTGTATTGGTTCTTGTACCTGTCTAGCCCCATGTCCACGGCTAGAACTGCGTTCTCGACTCGTTCCACGTCCCTGTCTTCGCCTACCCTCCATCCCTCTTTTGAAAATAAACTATATAGGTATGAATAAAAATAAAGTAGCTATAAAACTCGATAAAAGCATTTCCAAATCATAAAGTGAAAATAATAGAGCATATTTAAAATAACATATTTTCTTTAGATCTATTAATATAGAGCATTTCCAGGATCTATTCGTAACTTTCTAAAGTTGGCAGGGTACTATCATCGGTTTATTAAGGATTTCTCAAAACTTGCCAATTTTTTAACCGATTTTACGAAGAAGCATGGCAGTTTTGTGTGGAATAGTAGATGTGAAATTAGTTTTCAAGAATTAAAGAAAAAGTTGACTATGACACTAGTTCTAACTCTACCTAATGGAAGAGACAGTTTCACTGTATATACCGATGTCTCGAGAGAAGGATTGAAATGCGTATTAATGTAAAATAAGAACATGATTGCCATTGCCTCTAGGAAATTGAAACCTCATCAGCAAAATTATCTGACCCATGACTTGAAATTAGCAGCAATTCTCTTTACCCTGAAAAAGTAGAGACATTATTTGTATGGGATAACTTTTGAAGTTTGTACGGATCATAAGAGTCTCAAGTACTTATTTTCTCAAAAGAAGTTGAACATAAGACAACGTCGATGGATGAAATTTTTAGAAGATTATGATTGTACGATTAATTACCATTATGGGAAGGCCAATATAGTAGTAGATGCCCTAAGTCAAAAGGTTTAAGTGACTGGATTAATGATTAAGGAATGGAATATGCTAGAAAAAGTTAATAAGTGAAATCCTCACCTGGAACGCCAGAAGGTAAGTTTTGGAAATATTGCGGTGAAATCCACTCTACTAGATCGAATCAAAGAAGTTCAGAAGAAAGATTCGGTGGTAAAAAAATGGATGAAAAAGGTACAAAAAAGGGGACTTGCCTGATTTCAATTTGAGTCCCGAGGAAACTTTGAAGTATCGGAACCGAGTAGTGATGCCGAAAAATGAAACGTTGAAAAAGGAAATTTTAGAAGAAGCTCATCGGTCCAAGTATACGATCCATTCGGGTAATAGTAAAATGTATCAAAATTTAACAAGGTTATATTGGTGTGATAACATTAAGAAGGAAATTACTCAATATGTTCAATCTTGCCTTATCTATCAATAAGTTAACGGCGAACATAAAAAATCCTCTGGTTTGTTACAACCCCTTGAGATACCCGAATGGAAGTGAAAAAATATTATGATGGACTTTGTCTCAGATTTGCCACGGACACAAAGAGGCCACGATACCGCTTGGATAATCGTCGACCGGTTAGCTAAATCGGTCCATTTCTTATCAGTGAACATGAAGTATTCTATGGAAAAGTTGGCTCAGTTGTATATGGATGAAATTGTGAGATTGCACGGAGTCCCAATGAGTATAGTCTCAGACAGGGATTCTCGATTCGTATTTTCATTTTGGTAAAAGTTGCAAAAAAACCTTAGGGACCAAACTAAACCTTAGTACTACATACTGCCCCCAGATAGATGGGCAATCAGAAAGAACCATTCAAACCCTCGAAGATATGTTACGGACGTGTATTTTGGATTTTGGAGATAGTTGGGGCCAGCACATGACATTAGTAGAGTTTGCTTACAATAATAGTTATCATTCATCTATTCAAATGGCACTATACGAAATTCTTTACGAAAGAAAGTGCCGACCACCGGTTTACTGGGATGAATAGGGGAAAAGAAGATTTTAAATCCAACAACAGTGCCATTGGTGGAAAATGCATATGAAAATGTCAAACTAATATGCCAAAGACTTCAAACAGTTCAAAGTCGACAAAAGAGTTATGTGGACAAATGAAGGAAGGATTTGGAGTTCGAAGTTGGGGATTTTGTATTTCTTAAGATCACCCTGCTACGAAGTGCCATGACGGGTAAAGGAAAGAAACTTCAACCAAGATTTGTGGGACCCTTCAAAATTCTCCAACGAGTTGGAAAGGTGGCATATCGACTCGAATTACCATCGAATTTATCCAGAATTTATGACGTTTTCCATGTCTCGATGCTAAAGAAGTACCATTCTGATCCGACTTACATCTTACAACAAGAAGAAATTGAAAATATTTAGTCTCTTATCTATGAGGAGAAACTCGTACAGTTGCTCGACCGAAAGGTTAAGGAACTAAGAAACAAGCAAATTCCCTTGGTGAAAATCTTGTGGAGAAACCATGGGGTAGAAGAGGCAACTTAGGAGGTGGAGGAAGAAATTCAAAAGAAATAACCTGAGCTGTTTGTTAATCAAGATGAGAAATTTTGAACACAAAATTTTTTAATGGGTAGAGAGTATGAGGACCGGAAAAAATTTCTTATTTTGTATTATTTTATTTTATTCCTTCGAATACATTTCTTTACTTTACTTTATTACCCTAATTTCCTAGATATTTTTATAAGTGAGACAAGTTTTTAAATCATTTTCCTTGTATAAGTTCGTTCATGTTAATTTCGAAATGCATTATGGAAGTAGAACCCGCTAATGCGGTAAGTGCGATGAATCTTTGAAGAATAGTAGGAGTTTTGCATAAAGGGATATTATTTTATAAGATGTTAAAGGATAATTAGAGGTTAGTTGGATAGTTTAGCCTTTGGAAAACAAAAAGATGAGGATGCACCTTAGTGAGTCAAGTGTCGCAAGATCTTTGGAGTCTTGACTTTGACCACAACCTTTCTTAACCTTTACTAAAACCAAATATGACCAAAACTCCTTCCATTTTCTCCTAGCTTTGGCCGAACCATTTAGAGAAAAAAAAGGGAAAGAAAACTCCATCTTCAACCTCAAATTTCTTGCTTGAATCTTGAGTTTAACCATTAATCTTGCAAACTATACCATAAAAAGTGATATTCAAGGAAGACCAAAGTCTTTAATGGAGAGATTTTTGGGAGAAAAGCACTTGGTTTCCATTTTTCTTGGAGTTTCAAGGTACCGATGGCAAGAAACCCTTTTTACTTCTAATACTTGAAGACTAGTGGTTTTAGAGATTGATTTTGTTAGTTTTCATGAGAAAGTTCATGGTTTGAAGTGGTGATTTGAAAATTACAGCTTTGATGGTTAAATTTCAGCCCTTATATGATGCTTGAGTTTGGCCATGATTTGATAACTTTGTCATGTGAGTTATCTAGCTTTTATATGTTAGTTTGGCTTGCTTAAGGAAAATTTCAACTTGTAGTTGAAATTTTCAGCTTGGGATTTTCAAAATTCAGCTTTATTGTGGTTGATATTTGAGCTATAAATCTGCAATATTTGGATGGTTTTGTGGCATTAAACAAGTGTATTTATAGCTTATGACTTATGGTTGTTGATTGAGGTTGAATGGAGATGAAATTTGGTGTTGA
Source organism: Coffea eugenioides (assembly GCF_003713205.1). Lineage (NCBI taxonomy): Eukaryota > Viridiplantae > Streptophyta > Magnoliopsida > Gentianales > Rubiaceae > Coffea > Coffea eugenioides. The sequence goes on from NC_040041.1 coordinate 32,703,504, forward strand.
GTTTGGATGAAAAGTAAAGAAAACAAGGGGGAAGTGCTGCTGAATTTTTACTACTTCCTTTCTTGTGAAATAAGTGAGATAAGAGGGATGATTTTGGGTTGGTTTGGACTTAGGTTACATGTGATTTCTTGCGTGCACTTTGATGGTAGCGTATAAGCTGAAATTTTGATAAAATCATGTAAAAAGTAAGAGAAAAAGTGATGGTTCCTTCTAGTATGCTTTCTAGTTGCAATTGTTTCACTTTAAGTTTGAGGTTGGTTGTCTTCTTAGCTATTTTGTTGTCAAAAATTCCAGCCATGAATTGAAATGAAGGACTCTTTGTTTATTCATGTTCTAGGTCCAAATGTTTTCTTTCACTCCAAAATCACATTTGCACCTTTGCACTAGTAGTTAACTTAGATAGGCATACGACTCATAGTCGAGCCTAAATTGTGAATTCCGTTCACTTGGCTTTGGATATGGGGAGCATAATTATTTTACCTTGGCTGTTCTTAGGACTTGTCGGTGATCAAGGGCATAATCCGGAAAGAAACTTTTGACATTATTTTTGCTTGAACTAGTAAGTGTACCACTCGCATGACTTGTTGCTTAACTGATTTACTTGTGCTTGAAATTTATGACTTGAATGACTGTAACTTTAGTTTATCCTGGTCGGGACGAGATTGTACTTAATCACACTCATTTCCATTGACTGTTGGACAAGTTAACTGTGCAATTTGGATCTGTTACTTGAGCATGAGTTGATGTCATCTGGAGACTAATATCCAATGACCTTATTGTGAAATTTGAGCTCAAACCTCATTGGTAGTCAATTGAATCGAGCCAGCAAGTGCTTGGTCGAGGTTGTGACGGCCACACCTCCCCCTAGGGCGTACCCCAGGGTTCGGCGGGTCGCCTGCCTAACTCTCGCCAGGACTCACTCACTCACATCAAACAAAATAGGGTGCAACCTCAATAACAAACGAAATAACAATTCCCAAGTTTGGAACATACAAATACACTCATTTCTATCTCAACCATCCATACAATCCTAAATACATCAAAAGATTGGAATTCTAAATACATTCAACCCTAATCGAGCGATTCGTGTGAGTACAATGACAAAATTCAAAAACTAGACTACACTAGTCTGTACCAGTCCCACGCCTTGGTTGTACCCCCTGTAAGGAAAACAAATGGCGTGGAATGAGTTAAAAGCCCAGTGAAGTTCCAAATAGCAAGTTAACCATTATTTAAAAGTACAAATATCAACGTAACAAAATAGCAAGCATAACAAGTTCATAAAAGTGAGCAATAACACTTCAAGTAGCAAATCTCAAAAGAGCGAGTGTAAAGTTTTTCTTTTAAAACGAAACAATAACACGATAAGTACTAATCATTCCAAAGTATAAGGATATGGATGGCTCTCAGGAGCCAAATTCCCATTGCATCACCAGAGCTTGATCAAGTAATAGTTGACACTCCGTCAACTTTCAAGTATGTAACCAATACAGTAGAGCACCACTTAAATTACTCTCCGTCCACCATCCAAACCCTCTATTGGGCTCAAAATCCTTAATAAACACTGGTGGTAATACTCGAGTATACCGATTAGTTGAGAAGATAACACTCCACTCGACAATACTAGATACCCATGGTTCGTTATCTAATTGACCAAGCCTTTGCCGGCTCGACTTGATTAACTAGCCAGTGGAGTTTGAGTCCCCAAGAAGTCGATGAGATATCATCTCCAATCGACTGAATTAAAATAAAAGTACGGAGACGAAAATGAGAGGCACCTCCCACTTACATTCAGTGTGATACAAGCTGCCGCTCAGCACTTACAAGTTAAGTACAAGTATATCAAGTCAATTGCAACAATAAACAAGTATATATCATATTAGGGCAAGTGCGATAAAGTACACTCTAGCCCGATCAAACAAATTACACATCATTAAATCACAGTGGTCAAGTATTGAAAACAAATATCCAGTTCAATCAGGTATTTGGAAGCACTTACCAAAGGTCTAGTGCCTCTCAAAAGTCACGTTCAGATCCAACTCCTTGGTTGGAGTCCAAATTTGCGATAAAATATCATTTGCGAATGTAAAACTCTCTAGAGTTCAAAACATAGGAGTTTCACTTCAAGAAAATCAAGTAAATGCAATTCATTTAAATAGTATTCAAGATACTTATCAAATTCGGAAAAATTCATGCTCGCTCTTAAAACTTTGAAACTTTGAAGCAATTATACTTTGAAGTACCATTTGAGTCGAAGAAATAGAGAAAACGTATTTCTATTAGTCGTAAATTTCATTTTTCCAAAGGTACAAGTTTCGGCCGAATGCTAACTTATAGACCTCTATGAAACAAGACTTGAATACCCTAGATGATTCAATTTAGTTTCATCCTCAACCCATACTCAAGTCACGAGTACATCTACCTAGCTCTCGAGTGCAAATTTGGGCAGCACGCCCTTTGTATTTACCTATTTTTCAGCCATTTATGGCTTCATTATTTCCTCAATCAATCTCCAAAATCACACACAAATAATCTCATCACAATAGCTGTTCAATAGGCTAAAAGTCATTCAATTACAAAACCAAGTTAGAAAAGTGACCAGAAATAAGGTTTACGGCAAAGAACAAAATAACAGGTTTGACGTCTCTTAGCGTATCGGTCACAACTGAAGTTACGCTTATCGTATTGTGGTACAATTTATATCATTTCAAATCTAAGACAAAGAGCTATAACTTTTATGAAGATAACTCAATCTGGTTCATAGTTTATCTAGGTCGAATTTACATATTACAGAACCAGAATTTCACTGTCAGGCTGGTTAACAGCACTGGGTTCAAATGACAATAACTCAAGCTACAAAAGTCCGTTTGAGGTGTTTTCAGAAGCGTTGGAAAGCTAAGAAATAAGACAAAAACTTTTGTGTTTTGGTAAAATGTTGATTTAATATGGATCAAGGTGAAAACACAAAGCCAGAATGATGACATGTCAAAACTGTCCACAAAACTCTACCTATGACAGTCAAGGGTAATTTTGTCATTTCATGTGATACAATATTCGGATTGAGCTAAAATTTTACAGGTAGCTATATGACACCATTTTCTACAACTTTTATGTTTTGAGCTAAGCCCAATTCGGGCTCCATCATGGCCGAATGAAACTGGGCAGAACAGGGTAGTACAAAAACTTAAATCTGGAATTAATGTATTCAAGTGATAATCTTCTTATTCACGTATAAAACCACTACTACCACTCCCTATCTAAGCTTATTCACATCATATTCTATCTAAACAATAAGAAATACAACTAACCAATTCAAAACCCTAACTCACAAATCCACCATAATCATCAAAATCACTTAAATAGCTATCGTAAGCCAAGAATACAAGTTGCTACATAAACTTAAGCAAGATGAAGGGGAAGAACTAAGATGGACAGCCATGATACCTCACTAAGATGCTTGCAAAAAAAATTCGCCTCCTCTCCTTGTAAAACTTCTAGCACCCCAAGCTTTCCAAGTGCCCAAAGAAGAGATTAACCGGTTTGAATTCTTGATTTTCACTCAAACTAAGCTAAACTCTAAGATGAAAATGAAGTTTCTTCTCTCTTATTTGCTCTCTCAAGAGTTGGCCACTATGGAAGAAAAATGGGGAAAGAATAAACTCCAAGAAATATAAGAAGTTTGGGCTTGAATTTGGTCAAAGATAGTTGGATGGTCTCCAAGTGTCCACACAAGATTTGATCTTGAAATTTTCTTCTTTTCCTTGGTTTTCCCAGTCAAAATTTTCGGCCATCATATGTTGATTAAGGGCTGATATTTTGGCTCTAATAACAATGAGATTAAGTTAATGAAGTGGTGGTCAAGTGGTGTGTTCAATCGGTAGTGAATGATACCCATCGGTTCAAGCCGATTTTCCCTAAATCGCGTGTACTAGGGTTTTAACTTATGATTCACTAACTTATTATTATCACTTCCAATCACACACTTAATATCATCTAAAACTCACTCTTAATCACTAAATTTGATACACACTCCGTACCGCAAAATCACATTACAAAGAGACGTAAAAACCTTAGTTTACCCTAACGATGAATGAAAAGAGAAAACTCTTAATTCTATTCTTTATTCCAACCCTTGGGGATGTAAATGAGTAGTATAGTTATTATAAGGTAATGGATTTCAAATAAAAGGGAATTTTAAAAAAAATACGATGCATTTTACAATTCCATAGATTAAAATTAGGGTTTCGACTAAAATATGAAGGATTTAAGAAAACCTGTTAGTCACAAGTAAAACTAGGGTTTTGAATACAAGTAGGGTTTCTAATCTTTAAAACAAAATAATGTCTTAAAACAAAAATAGAATATAGAAACCGTAATACCCTAAAAGTCGGGGTATCAAAGAGGTAGAATAACGAACCATGAGGAAACTGTTACTGATTCACTGAATATTCTGATATCTGGTATACTCGAGTATTACCACTACTGTTTCTGTTTGGTATTCGGGTGGGGTATGTTTGGTGGATGAAAACTGGTGTAAAATGAGGATCTACGGTCATGATTTTACTTCTTTAAACATTGACGGAGTGTCAACGGGTTTGGATCAAATTAATGCAACGGAAAACTTAGCTCTTGAGAGCCATCTGTATCCTTTTACTTGAATTACTTTGTCTAAGTGGTGGTGTTTACTTATATCTTTATTTGATACTTATATATGATCGATTAAAATTGTAATTGTGTGATTCTTGACTGCGTGGCCTTTTTGATACCTCATTGGGCGAAAACTCACTCTGTTACCTTTGTTTTCCTTACAGGGGTTTTGGGATCATGAATTTTGAGGAAAGAGTTGAGTTAGTTATAGTTTGTTGTTATTTAAACTCCTCTGTATTAGTAAACCTCACTTGTATTTGTATAAATTTGGATATTCTGGCCTGTACTTTAACTTGAATCATTGGAGGCTCCATTATATATAGTATGGATTGATTATTCGAAGTTAAATTGCACATTTTGGAGTGGTAAATGTGAATTTTGGCTCAGTAGTCCTGACGAGAGTTGGGTAAGCAGTCCGCTAACCTTTAGGGTACGCCCTAATGAAAGGTGGGGCTGTCACATAGTCTATTTTCAAAAAGAGGCATGGAAGGTAGACAAAATCAAGGACGTAGAGCTAGTCGAGGACGTGGTACTAGCCGTGGATGTGGGGGGTAGACAAGTACAATAACCCAGGGAAGAAAGAGACGCGACGGCTGAGCAACAATATGAACCAAGGGCCGAAGTAGGAGATCAGGTTACAACGATAATCCAGCAAATGACTGATATTTTAGCCTGGTTAGTAGAGCAGCAAGGTCAAACCCCTATTAATCAGCCTAAGGATCCTGAAATAGGAGAAGATAGGGCCCTAGAGCGCTTTCAAAAGTTTTTTCCTCCCAAGTTTCTTGGAGTGCCAGACCCAAAAATAGCTGAGAGATGATTGGAGATAATAATAAATATTTTTGTTGCCTTGAACTACACGGACGAAAGGCAGATGAACTTTACTATATTTCAATTCGAAAGACCAGGCCAAATTTGGTGGAATGTGATTAGAGCTAAGTGGGGGAGAAAGCAGACAGCATGGATTTGATTGAACTTTATACGAGAGTTTAACGAGAAATATCTTCTACCCATAGTTCAGGAGAAAAGGGAGGATGATTTCATCAGACTATGTCAGGGAGCCTTAAGTGTGTCTGAATATGAGATTTAGTTCACCAAATTGTCCAAATTTGCTCCGAAATTGGTAGCTACAGAGCAAAGGAGAGTGAAGCAATTTGTACAAGGGTTAAATGTGAAAATTCAAAAGGCTTTGGCGGCAGCCCAAATCAATACGTTCACAGAAGTTCTGGAGAAATCTCAGAGGATTGAGATTGTAATGGCACAAGTGAAGATTTTTCATACAAGAAATAGGAGTGTGCCTTGTGAAGGCCAAGGACAAAGGTAAGGTGGTCGTAAAATGCCATCCCCTAAGGTGGGATGAGGAGCCGGTGGTGTAAAATTGCCGAGGGCACCTAGGGGAATGTCGTCGAGAAGGAGCCAAAGTGAAAGGGGACAATTGAGAGATGCCTCACAAGGAGACCAAACATCGATCCCTCATTTATCTTGTGGATATTGCGGAAAGACAAATCATACTAAGGATAATTACTGGCGAAAGACAAGGAAGTATTTACGATGCGGGAGTGTCGAGTACCAACTTGCAACCTGCCCACTCACCAGTGATACCCAGCCTGTAGATAGGACCATAAAAGTCTTAAATATCTGTTCTCCCAGAAGGAATTGACCTTGAAGTAGTGGCGATAGATGGAGTTCTTAGAAGATTATAACTGTACCATTAATTATCATCCAGGAAAAATTAATGTAGTGGTGGATGCTTTAAATCGGAAGGCTCAGCTAGCAGGTTTAATGATAAGAGAATGGAATCTTTTAGAGGATGTTAGTGAATGGAATTCTCGTCTTGAACAACAAAAAGTTATCTTTGGGAATATTGTAGTGAAATCAACGTTGTTGAATCGAATTAAGGAAGGTCAAAAGAAAGAACCAACGGTGTAAAAGTAAATGGAGAAAGTGCAAAAGAGAGAGTTCCGCAACTTCAATTTAGGTCCCGATGGAATTCTATGGTTTTGAAATCATATTGTTGTATCGAAAGATGAAGAATTGACAAAGGACATTTTAGAAAAAACTCACCATTCTAGGTGTACTGTACATCCCAAAAGTGGCAAGATGTATCAAGATCTCAAGAGTTTATATTGGTGGGATAATATGAAATAAAAAATTATTCAATTTGTCCAAAAATGTCTTACTTGTCAGCAAGTAAAGGGTAAGCATAAAAAATCGTTGGGTTTGCTACAGTCTTTAGAATACTTGAATGGAAGTGGGAACACATAACGATGAATTTTGTGTCAGGATTGTCACGAACTCAAAAGGGTCATGATACGGTTTGGGATAGTAGACCGATTGACTAAGTCCGCGTATTTCTTACCAGTTAATAAGAAATATTCTTTGGAGAAACTAATCAAACTTTCTATGGATAAGATTGTAAGATTGCACGGGTACCAGTGAGTATAGTATCCGATAAAGATCCTAGATTTGTATCTTGATTTTGACAGAAGTTATAAGAGGCTTTATGGACTAAGTTGAACTATAGCACAGTCTATCATCCTCAAACAGATGGACGGTCGGAGAGAACCATTCAAACCCTTGAGAATATGTTAAGAGCATGTATTGTGGATTTTTGGGAAAATTGGAGCCAGTACATGACGTTAGTGGAGTTTGCCTATAATAACAGTTATCACTCTTCTATCTAAATTGTACTATATGAAGAACTTTACAGATAAAAATGCCGATCACCAATCCACTGGGATGAGATAGGAGAAAGAAAAATTATAGATCTGGCAACAATACCATAGATTGAGAAAGCCTACGAAAAGATAAATATGATACATCAGAGGCTTCAAACGGCCCAAAACCGACAAAAGAACTATGCCGACCATCGGAGAAAAGATTTGAAATTTGAATAGGAGATCAAGTATTTCTTAACGTTACTCCATTAAAAGGGAAGATTGTGGTAGAAAAAGAAAAGAAGTTACAGCCCAGATACATAATCCCTTCAACATACTCCAACGAATAGGAAAAGAAGTTACAATCCAAATACATATGTCCCTTCAACATACTCCAACAGATAGGAAAGGTGGCTTATCAATTAGATTCGCCAGCAAGTTTATCTCGAATTTATGATGTTTTTCACGTCTCTTTGCTTAAAAAATATCACCCAAACCTGACCCATATACTGCCGCCAGAGGATATTGAGTTTAACGAGTCTCTAACCTATGAGGAACGACTTATTCGACCATTAGACCGAAAGGTGAAAGATTCGAGAAATAAGCAAATTTCACTGGTTAAGGTTCTGTGAAAATACCATGAGGTAGAAAAAACAACTTAGGAGTTAGAATCGAACATGCAATAGAAATACCCTGAGCTATTTACGAGTAAATGTATGAATTTCGACGTCGAAATTTTTTTAAGGGGGAGAGAGTGTGAGGATTTGAAAATTCATTTATATTTTCTTATAATTCTCTTTTATTTTGAATAATTTAATTTATAATATCTTTAATACTAATTTACTTTCTTTAATAGTTATAATAAATAATAGAGTCGAGACTTTTACTTTTACTTTTACTTTTATAGATAGTGCATGCTAGGTTTTATGGTGCATTAGGTTAGTGTGATCAATTGATGAGGTGTGTGCACTAAATTTGATGGATAAGAAAGGGTATTAAGTAAGAGAAAGTATGTGATGAATAGTATTAAGAGTAAATTAGTGAATCATGAGTTAAAAATACAAGAGGGACAAAGAAATAGGTTTGAACCGACTCGCGCTTCTTGTTACGAGTCAAAGACACCACTTGACCAAGACTTTCTTTCCCTAATCTTCTTATTTTTTTATTTTTCCATCCCTATTTTTCCTTAGCATGTTGGCCAAAATTTTTGACAACAAAGAGAGGAAAAGAAGAAAAAAAAGGAAAACTGGTTGAGTGTTAGTGTTGGCAATCAAGGCCATCTTTGACCAAAACCTTTCTTCCATTCTTATCTTTCATTTCGCCAAAATTTCCTTCATTTTCCTACCATCTTGGCCAACCAAAAGAGAGAGAAACTTCAATTTTCACCTAGCTTTTGCCTTGATTTAGTGAGGAATCAACAAGAACCACTAATCTAATCCATAGAAACGTACAACAAGGTGACAAGGAAGTTTGAGGTGGAGTGATTTTGGATAGGCAACCTTGTGTTTGCATTTTCCTATAAGGGTTTGAAGGTATGAAGCCAACCAACTTTCTTCTCTTTCTTCCCTTGCATTTTATTGGATAGATGACTTGAATATAGAAGTTTTATGGAAGATATCATGGATTTGTGAAGATTGGTGTAATTTTCCAGCTTTGATTTATATTTTCCAGCCATGAGATGATGATATCTAGCTTTGCTATGGATTTGAGAGTGCTAATATGAAGATTTCTAACTTCAGAATGAATTTTTAGCTTCAAAATAGGGTTTTTCAGCTTATTTTATAAAATTCCAGCCTAGGGTTTAATTTTTCAGTTTGAGTATATGATGATTATATGCAATGTACAGGTCTAAATTAGTTAGTTTGGAGTCCTAGTATAAGAATCCCTTTTACCTTATAAATTGTGGAGTTGATTTGGGCTATTTTTCGATAAAGCTTATCTTAGAAAATTGGAGGAAAATTGAAGAAAAAACAGGGGAATTGCTGTGCATTTCATTTCTTGTAGTATATGCGAGTGAAAGTGAGAGTAGAAGGATAAGTTGTGGTTGATTCGGACTTAGTTTGCTTAGGGTTGTTTGAGTTTCCCTTGGTAGTGATATGTAAGATGAAATTTTGCCAAAAACTATATATTTTGCAAGGAGAAAGTAATGGCCACTTTAAACAAGATTTTTTAGTTACATATATCAAGTTACAAACTTAAAAGTTTCTATCGTTTCTTTGCCAAAACTAAAAGAGCGGGTATGTATTTTCTAGGGTTTATCAAGCATTATTATTACTATTTAAATGAGTTCTATTTACTTGATTTTTCTTTGATATTAATAAGCAAACGTTGTATAGTTTGAAACCCTATTTGATTACATGTTGCTATACAACATTTTATCATAGATTTTGACTCTGGTTAGGGGGCTGGGCCTGAGCTTGATTTTGATAAGCAGTGAATCATTGATGAGTGTCTCCAATTGCATGACAGAACTTGATTCTTGAATGCAATGCTTTCTTAATGTGATTGGATAGTACTTGACTTGTTTGGTTGGGCAAGGGTGTACTTTATCATACTTGTCCTAATTTGACTAATTAATATACACTGGTTACAAATGGTTTAATGTATATGTGTATGACTTGAACACTGCATGGGATCCCAACCCTATAGGCTAGTTGGTCGAATCGATCCAGCAAGAGTTCGGTTAAGGAGACTGGCAAACCATAGGTACTGTTTAGTATTTATTTTATAATCCACTGGATATGTTCCACTGGATTCGGTATACTCGAGTATTACTATGACATCTTGAATTTTTTGTGTAAGAAGAAGAGAGTGTGACGACTTGAAAATTTGCTCATATTTTCTTATAATTTCATCTTATTTTGAATAAACTATTTTATAATTCCTTGACTACTACTTTACTTCCTCATTAGTTGTAATATATAAGGGAATCAAGAGTTTTACCTTTAGTTTTCTAGTTAGCGTAAATTAGGATTTTCGCGTATTTTGGCATTGTGATCACTTGGCGAGGTGTGTACTAAATTCGGTGGTTAAGAGTGAATTTTAGATAAGAGAAAGTGTGTAATTAGAAGTGATAATAATATGTTAGTGAATCATAAATTAAAACACTAGTACGGGCGAGTTAAAGAAGATCGGCTTGAACCGATGTGCACCATTTGTTACCAATTGAATACACCACTTGAACACTACTTTATTACCTTAATTTTCTTGTTTTTAATTGAGCTAATTAGTCCTTAATTAACCCTTAAGTGGCCAAAATTATTGACCAAAAGAAGAGAGAGAAAAGAAAATTTTGAGATTCAATCTTGTAGCGACACTTGGCGAAAATCCAATCAAATTTGACTAAACTAATTTCCTTTCTTTTTATCACCAAATTGGCTTCATTTCTTCTTCATTTTTCCCTTGGTTGGCTGAGCTTTAGGAGAGAAAAAAAGAGAGGAAAGCTAGCAACTTCAACCTTCAATCCATCTTGTTTGAATGAAATCTCAAAAACTAAATAGATTAAACTTACCTTTTGGTGTTTGGAAAGCTTAGTGTGGTAAAATTTTTGGAAGAGAGTGGTTTGGTTTTCACTTGCAAGCAACTCTTGGAAGGTATAAACCTTGAACTTCATTTTCTCTTGCTTAATCTTGTTAATTTGGTATAGAAGTTTCTACTCTTGGATTGCTATGGCTAATTATTTAGTTTTTGATGGTGTAGTGGAAAGTTTAGTTAGGGTTTGCGTTTTTTAGATTTGATTAGTGTTGTTTAACTAGTAAATGATGTTATTGAGGTTGGAAATGGAACTTGTGAAGTGATTTTGGGCTTGGGTTTAACTTTGTTAGAGTAAAAGTTGAATTCCAGCATTGGTAGAGATTCTACCCTGTTTTTGGAACCAATCTGACATGCATATTCGTTCATGATAAAGGCCAAATAAGTTCTTGCTCAAAACATAAAAGTTATAGGGAATTGAGTTACATATCTACCTACAAAATTTCAACTCAATCAGAGCACTTTAGATTGTGAAGTAACTAAAATACCCCTGACTGCCCAAACGCCCTGTTTAACCAACAGCTTTCTATTTTCTCTGAGATTTCAAGTTTTGACCCTGAAAATGCAAGAACTTGGTGTCAATATCTTCATAGGAAATGTAGGTCTCTGTCTTAGTTTCGAAACGCTATAATATTTACCCCAATCTGATAAGCGTAACTTCAGTTGTGACCAAAACACCGAAAGATGACAAACCAGCTACTTAGCCATTCGTCTTTGAAACTGGTTTCCAGCTTTGATTTTGATGGTTACATTGCTAGAATTGACTTCTATTTGGATAACATTGAGCCTAGTTGAAGAACTATTGTGTTAAGCTTACTTATGTGTTGAATTTGGACTGAGTTGAGGAAAAAATTGAAGCCATAAATGGCTTGAAAATAGCGAAATACAAAGGGTGTGCTGTCCAAATTTTTACTCAAGGGTTAGACATATGTACTCACGACTTGAACGAAGATTTGAGGTTGAATTGGACTTGGTTTGTCTAGGGTATTCGAGTTTTCTTTGATAGAGGTATATAAGCTGAAATTTCACCGAAACTCGTACCCTTGAAAAAAGTGAAAGTAGTGACCCTTTAAAAATATGATTTCTCGATCTTTTATACCAAGTGCGATTTCAAAAGTGTAAACCACTTCCTTATCAAACCTAAACGAGCAAGCATAAAGTTTCTAGAGTTTGATAAGTAACTTGAATACTACTTAAACGAGTTTCATTTACTTGATTTTCTTGAAGCGAAACTCCCGTGTTTCGAACCCTAGTTGATTTTAAACTCTTGCATAATATTTTATCGCAAATTTGGACTCCATCCAAGGAGTTGCACCTGGCCGTGACCTTGAAAAGCACTAGACCTTTGGTGAGTGCTTCCAAGTGCATGTTTGTACTTGATACTTGCTTTTACACGTTTTACCAATGTGCTTAGACAATATTTGACTTGTTTGAATGAACAATGGTGTACTTTATCGCCCTTGTCCTAAACATGACTTGTTAATGTGCCGTGAGTGCACATGACTTGTTAATGTGCCGTGAGTGCACATGACTTGATATACCTGTCTATACGTGAACATTCTGGAATTTCAGAAACTTTGAGGCTAGTTAATCGAGTCGAGCCGATAAGGGCTTGATCGATTAGATAACGAACCCTGGGTCTTTTGTTTTGTCGAGTGAAGTGATATTTTCTCGACTAATCGGTATATTCGAGTATTACCACATGTATTTATCTGAACGTTCGGGTCCAGTAAGGGGGTTGAATTATGGACGGATTGGCATCAAGCGGGGCTCTACTGGACTGGTTACTCTACTTGAAAGTTGACGGAGAGTCAACTACTACTTGATCAAGCTATGGCGGAACTATTTTGAAATAGCAACGGTATCCTTTCACTTGACTTGTTAAATAACTAGTGCTTGACTTTACAAATCTTTATTACTAAATTTCTTGAGTTCATGTGCTCGCTATTTTGATACATGTGATTTAAATCATGGTCAACTCGCTATTTAGATCTGCATGAAGTTTTGGAGCCTCACTGAACTTTAGCTCATTTTATGAGATTTGTTTTCCTTACAGGGGATACGAGCAAGGGCGTAGGGACTAGTACAGGCTAGCAAAGTCTAGTTTTTTTGAATTTTTGCAATTGTACTCGCGCTAGTGCTTGGCTAGGGTTGGATGTATTTTGGAATATTTTGAGACATTTGGGCATGTATGAGCCCTGGAGTTGGATTTAAGTATTAATGTATATTTTAAGCTTGGAAATTATTGTTTTATTTTCTTTCTATGGTTGTAAGTTGTTTTCTTTCAGTAAGTGAGTGAATGCCGATGAGAGTTGGACAGGAGGTCTACTAAACCCTAGGGTACGCCCTAGGGGGATGTGGGATCATCACAATTACCACCACTGTTATTGTTGGAGTTTAGGCCCGGTAGGGGATTTGATTGGTGGATGGAGATTGGAGTTAAGTGGTGCTTTACTGCAATTATTACAGTACTTTGAGAGTTGACGGTGTGAGAACCCTCACTTAAAAATAAAATTTTTCCTAAATCACTTGCTTTACCCAATGATTAAATCACTTAAAATGTGTCCTTGCATTTCATTCTACATGCATTATAACATTTTCCATGTATTGCATTTCATTACCTTTTACATGAATTAAAATATTTCCTTGACTTGGTATTATTTTATTTCACCACATACTCTATGACCAAATATTCTTTTATTTGTGGTTGGAACTTTATATGATAGTTTAGGGGTGTTAGTAAGACAATGGAAACATTTAGAGGATAGAAACATGATTTGACAAACATTAGAGAGAGAATGGCCAAGATTGAGACAAGTGGCCAAAACCTAGCCATTCAACCTTTTTGACCAAAGAATTAGAGGAATTTTATACTATTCTTGGCTCCATTTTTCTTCACTTTGGCCGGCCCTCTTAGCTTCCAAGAGAAGGAGAGAAAACTCCATTTTTATGCTTTCTAAACCTAGTTTGATCTTGAGAAAAAAATCAAAAGTGAAGGACTTGAGTTAGTAAGTAAACTACTTCCAACTCTAGTGTGTGATTTTCAAGCTTGAAGCTTTTGGTTTGGTGGTTGTTTTGGGTGACTCAAGCTTTTTACAAGAGAGGTATACGATCCTTAATCCTTGGTTTTATGGTGTTATATCAATGACAGGTTGTCGAAACCTGTGCAATAATAAAACCTGCTCAAACTAAAGTTAATTCTGTAGATAGCGGTGAGCAGGGTCGAATCCACAGGGACTGGGAGTAATTGTTTCTTTTCAAATTCACAGTGACAAGGGGGTGTTTTTATGCAGAAGGTGACAATAAAAGAAGTTCAAATAAAATCTAAGAAACTATTAAAAATTAAATAACAAATTACTAAAATCGAATGAATGATAATTAAGGATCTAGCCAAGGAATAACTTCAGCAATGGTTCACCTAATTGATCATCGATAAGCAAAGGCAATTCCAATTATTTACTAATAAATAGGTTATAACTACCAAACAAGCGATGGCAGTCAACCCCTCCTTACTGTGTCGGTGATTAAGGTACGCCCGTTAATCACTGCTCTAATTGAGAAATAATCCTAGGTACGCCCGTAGAATTTAATTCCCCAATTGCCTTACATATTAGAGGAGCCCTATTCTAATCAAATAACGCACTACCAGGGTTATTTTAGATTAGCCCGCGTATTCCCCTGACACAAACCTAATCATGCCAGTTATCACTATTTTGAGACAATTAAACAATTACGGATTTAACGTCCCAATTGACAATAGATTATTAAATTAACTAATTATCCGGATCCAAAACAATCAATTAATTAAACAACCATAAGCACTGCAACCAGGGAATATGCAAATACCAATAAATAAAAGAAACAGATAAAATTAAATAGATCTCACAATTTTAGACGACCCAAAGCATCCGTTGCTCCTTGACTAGAAAAAGGGATTTAACTCATCCCGAATGCAAAAGACCCATACGAAACTGTAAAGAAAGCCGCGGCCATTGTCCTTTGAAATTGGGGAAATTCAATTCTATCGAATCAGGAAGGAAAGCAAGATACAGGAAGTTATCAATTGGGTTTTGCTTGTCTCCAACATTCGCAGAGGAAAACCACTATAAAGCTAACAAGGAAAAAGTCAAAAGCTAGGCTCCAGGGGATGATTCAATTCATCCCAATTGCCAATAACGTACAGGAGGTAAGCTACTCAAAAGCTAAATCAAAGGAAAGTCAATAAAAGCAACTAAAAGGTAGTCTTTTTCCTCTGTTCCTAATTCTCCTTTCCTATCTGAAGCCTTCTACTCTAATGCCTCGCCATTGTGCGGCAGCTCTCCTCCGAGAGGAAGAAGTGACACCAGCCCTGCGTTCCTTTTTCTCCTTTTTATACTGTCTTCCATGAATTACCAAATAGGACTTGTATCTCCTTGTTCCAAAAATACCCCCGGACGCCTGCCCTTTGAGCTCTTTCCTGATAATCATCAAATTGGCTCTTATTATGGTATTTTCGATCTACTCCCTGAAATAAATGTAAATTACGAAAAGTGAGTAGAATCTAATAATTAATCCATATCAAGTCAGGTAATAGGGGAAATTAATAATAAAATAAATGACAAAATTGCAACATATCAATTCCCCCCACACCTAAACCATGCTTGTCCTCAAGCATAAGAATAGTAAACGAACACCAAAATTTGATTATGGTCATTGATCTATCTACTATATTGCCAAGATATCAAGAAAAACATATATCAAGCATGAGTGATCAAGATCCAAGAAACACCACTTCGGTTAGCTTCTAAACCGCAAACTCCTCTAATTTCAGGTTAACTAATCTAAGAAGAAGGAATGACGCGCAACATTTATCAGCAAATGGTCCAACTATTAACCAAAATCTCAACATTAAATCCACAAATCGGCAAGTCGACTTTTATTACACACTAACACAACATTCACTTTTTTTTTCATTTTTCTACTTTTCTCTTTTTTTTTTATTTTTTTTAATTTTTTGAATAGTAACAAAAGACTTAATCGCTAGCCATAAGAGCCTTTTAACGCGAACTCCAACATTGGCCAGATGAAGGAGCCCGGTTACTCAGCTTCTATCGCCACATGACCACGTACTCATAACAATTACTACTTTTTGACGCGAGAATCGACACTTTTGGTGAATATCCCCGGTTACTCGGTAGTAAATACTAGCGGAGTACAGTCAACTCTTATTCACAGCCAAATATTACCAAAAATTCAAAATGACATAAAAATCAAAAGGAACTTTGCAGCTGCTAGCCTCATTTTTAAACATGGAGAACTAAAGTTAATAATCGGACCAATTCACATGAAAATGCCAATAATCATTCCCTATACCTAGAAAAGTTAACCAAAAATTATAAGAGTAAAACAATCATCGATATTCACCAAATGGATGTTTTTGGACTCAACCACATTAACTTGATACCCTTTTATTATTAAAACTTGGCAGAAGTAGAAATAGAGGCAATAATCCAACATCAAACCTTGGCATGCACTTACGAGCCAATCACTAGAAAGAAAGAAAATGAACGAGAGGTGGACAAATAACAAACTAAAAATAAAGAAAAAAGAAAAGAAAGAAAAAAAATCTAAAAACTAAAAAGTAGGAGAATTAGCACAGTTGTCCTCCCCACACCTAGATTCTACATTGTCCTCAATGGAGGAATTAAAGCAATTAAAGTGAAGAGAACAACGAAACTTCCCTCTCAAGTGGCTACGGGGTAGGCGGGGACGATGGAGGGAAACCGATGTGGTGGAAGTACGCGCCCAAGTTCTGAGACATCAGAACTCAATTCAACCAGCAAAAGCAAAACTCTATCCACCCAAAATCTCAACAAAGGCTCCAATTGGTCAGTGAGTATCTCAACTCAAAATCGACAATTCTAGCAATAGTAGATCCAAATTTTGACAAGAACAAAACAGGCCAACTACCACAACCAATGCCACTGGTGGACGCACAAGTAGGAAACAATTAAAATAGCCAACCCAATCAATCAGAAAAATTCCAGTGCGTCACAGAGAGCAAACAGAGGATCAATAGTGCAACGAATATAGCAAACAAGCCAAAGTAGCAATTGAAACCACAGCCCACCAATTCAAATGTACTCCACCAATTGCTATCAAGCAATTCAAGGAAAATCCACCCAACCACTAGATGCGAACATTCCCATAAAGCATAACCGCTCACAGTAATAAGCATATGACCTTCGAAACCAACATAATCCAGCAAAGTAGCGCACAAATTTGACATCAGTATCTCAATTACAAACTCATAGCTATTAGGCAGGCAACCAACCAAATAAAAGTAACAAATCCAGGTCCAATTGCTCCAACCAGTACCACTGGTGGACTCCTCGGGAAAAGAAAAACAACTCAACGTCTTACCCAAATAAATGAAGACCCCAGACACCACCAAATACTTCAGAGGAGTTGGGAAACGAGTTACAAATACCTCCACAGATCGATAGTTGAAGAAGGTGGAGCTGGTGGTAGCTAACAAAGGGGAAAGAAATCCAGGTCCAATTGCTCCAACCAGTACCACTGGTGGACTCCTCGGGAAAAGAAAAACAACTCAACGTCTTACCCAAATAAATGAAGACCCCAGACACCACCAAATACTTCAGAGGAGTTGGGAAACGAGTTACAAATACCTCCACAGATCGATAGTTGAAGAAGGTGGAGCTGGTGGTAGCTAACAAAGGGGGTAGCGACTCCCTTGCTGGTAGAAGCTGCAGTGGTGGAGGCGCGAGGCGCGAAGACGCGCTAGTGGCGTGCAGTGTAGGCGGCGGGCGAGGAGGATTGGCTGGCCGTAGGCTGGCCAAGCGGCAGTGGCGGACAAGCTGGAGGTGAGTTGGTGGTGGCGGACAGAGAGATCGAGAGAGAGGAGGGCGTGAGCTGCTAGTCGGAGCTCTGGCTTGCGGTGGAGGTGAGCTGGGGTAGAGGTGGCGACGCGCTAGGCTGCCGCGGCTGCGTAAGTAGGCGAGGAAGGGCAGGGGCGCGCAGCGACAGCGCGCGCTGCTGGGTCACGGTGTAGGGCTGCTGGTCGGAGCTTCGGTCGACAGGGAGGAAGAAGAAACAGGGGAGAAGAAAGAAAGAAAAGAGAAAGAAGAAGAAAGAAAGAAAGAAAAAAAAAGAAAGAAGGAAAAAGAAAAAGAAAAAAAAAAGATTTTTTTTTTTTTTTACGGAAATCAAATTTTTTAAAATTTTTTTTTTTTGAATTTTGGAAACTAAAGCTACGGTGATAAGAAAAATTTTCTTTGTTCTTTTTTTTTTTTTTAATCCTTACCTTTCCCGCGAACGTGACGCGGGCACGTCATGAGGGCAAGAGAGCTCTCTGACCGTGAGCTTTTCCTGCAACATGACGCGGGCGCGTCGAGTCAGATAGACACCTACAGCTCACCAAAAACGAAAATTTCAAACCCAAAACCAATCAAACTCAAGGAAAACATATTTAAACTATCACACGAAATCAAACAAATAATTAAAAGAAACAATTGGGTTGCCTCCCAATGAGCGCCTCTCTTTAATGTCTTTGGCTAGACATTATCATGTTTTGTTCATGGAGGATAAAATCGTGTGGCTCGTCTTAATGCTTCATCCTCTATATAGTCCTGATAACCCTCGTAAATAGAATAATCCTTGAGCATACGAGCTACGGGCTTTCATGGACTAGTGAATGGCGCCAAACGAGTCGATGATAATTTGCATTCTCCATTCACTCCTCCCTCACTTGCATTTATTGGTTCAAGATATCTCACCATCGCCACTCTTAATTTATTCCTGTCATGAAATTCGAAATTGTCTGGTATAATAAAGTCAATTTCGTTAACAGGAATTGAAGAGTAAGAGTCAGGAGAATATTGATGAAGGAGTGGAGGAGATGTCACCGCATTTGGAGATTGTTCACTGGATTCTTTCACTTGAATGGGTTGCGGTTGGGGTTCCATTTCTTCTTTTTCGGCTTCTTTTTCAACTGCATCTGTAGATTTCTCATTTTGACACTCTTGCATCTCCTCATCACTAGTCAAGCAAATTGCACTCTCATTTTCTTCTAGATCAACAACGATTTTCGAGGGCAATTCTTCCATTTGAGAAGCCCATCGATTTATTCTGGATGTCAATAGACATATTTGATCTGCCAGATAACTCATTGCATCCTTCATCATCTCATTCCTCATTTGTGTCTCCTGTTGGAATTGGTATGTGTTAGTAGCTATTGGTTCAACTAGTCCTTCAAGAGACATACCTGACATAGATGACGATTCTTGAGACTCATACTACTGAAAATTCATTGGCCCCGTTGTATAATTATAATTGGAGTTATCCCACCATCCTTGATCATACCCGTTTGGATTAGGGTTATACCACGTTTGAGACCAGGGTGAAAAATCTCCATAATTATTGAATGAGACACTCAGATTATCTTGATATTCGGGGCACATACCGGTTGAATAATCCCAAGCATAACAAATTTTACAGGTTGCAGCAGCCATTCTTTTTCTAATAGAGTTTAGTGCCTCTGAGTATGCAGACTTAGCGAAAAAACTAGTCACATCGCCTTTCCCGGAAACAAAATCCAGTATATCACCAAAATACGAAGTGTTAGAAGCCATAAAAAATAAGAGAAAAATAAATTAAAAATGAAAACAAGGTGAACTCGAAAAGAAACAAATTAATCTGGCACCAGTCCCCGGCAACGGCGCCAAAAATTGACAGGTTGTCGAAGCCTGTGCAATAATAAAACCTGCTCAAACTAAAGTTAATTCTGTAGATAGCGGTGAGCAGGGTCGAATCCACAGGGACTGGGAGTAATTGTTTCTTTTCAAATTCACAGTGACAAGGGGGTGTTCTTATGCAGAAGGTGACAATAAAAGAAGTTCAAATAAAATCTAAGAAACTACTAAAAATTAAATAACAAATTACTAAAATCGAATGAATGATAATTAAGGATCTAGCCAAGAAATAACTTCAGCAATGGTTCACCTAATTGATCATCGATAAACAAAGGCAATTCCAATTATTTACTAATAAATAGGTTATAACTACCAAACAAGCAATGGCAGTCAACCCCTCCTTACTGTGTCGGTGATTAAGGTACGCCCGTTAATCACTGCTCTAATTGAGAAATAATCCTAGGTACGCCCGTAGAATTTAATTCCCCAATTGCCTTACATATTAGAGGAGCCCTATTCTAATCAAATAACGCACTACCAGGGTTATTTTAGATTAGCCCGCGTATTCCCCTGACACAAACCTAATCATGCCAGTTATCACTATTTTGAGACAATTAAACAATTACGGATTTAACGTCCCAATTGACAATAGATTATTAAATTAACTAATTATCCGGATCCAAAACAATCAATTAATTAAACAACCATAAGCACTGCAACCAGGGAATATGCAAATACCAATAAATAAAAGAAACAGATAAAATTAAATAGATCTCACAATTTTAGACGACCCAAAGCATCCGTTGCTCCTTGACTAGAAAAAGGGATTTAACTCATCCCGAATGCAAAAGACCCATACGAAACTGTAAAGAAAGCCGCGGCCATTGTCCTTTGAAATTGGGGAAATTCAATTCTATCGAATCAGGAAGGAAAGCAAGATACAGGAAGTTATCAATTGGGTTTTGCTTGTCTCCAACATTTGCAGAGGAAAACCACTATAAAGCTAACAAGGAAAAAGTCAAAAGCTAGGCTCCAGGGGATGATTCAATTCATCCCAATTGCCAATAACGTACAGGAGGTAAGCTACTCAAAAGCTAAATCAAAGGAAAGTCAATAAAAGCAACTAAAAGGTAGTCTTTTTCCTCTGTTCCTAATTCTCCTTTCCTATCTGAAGCCTTCTACTCTAATGCCTCGCCATTGTGTGGCAGCTCTCCTCCGAGAGGAAGCAGTGACACCAGCCCTGCGTTCCTTTTTCTTCTTTTTATACTGTCTTCCGTGAATTACCAAATAGGACTTGTATCTCCTTGTTCCAAAAATACCCCCGGACGCCTGCCCTTTGAGCTCTTTCCTGATAATCATCAAATTGGCTCTTATTATGGTATTTTCGATCTACTCCCTGAAATAAATGCAAATTACGAAAAGTGAGTAGAATCTAATAATTAATCCATATCAAGTCAGGTAATAGGGGAAATTAATAATAAAATAAATGACAAAATTGCAACCTATCAATCAAATATTTAAAGCTTTTAGGGTAAACTAGAAGTTGTATGGATGTTACTTATGGTTAAATTTCTTGAACTAATTAAGTGGTAGTTGGGTTGGTTGGTTAGCCTACTATGTGTTTGATTAATTGTTAAAGCTTTGTTTGTAGTTTATTTGATGTATTAACATGTTTTGGATCCTTTTTGAGTTAAGGATAATACTTGGTTGATGTTTAAGTTAGTCTTCATGAAAGGATGAAAGGTGGTGAAACAAGTGAACTTGTGGACTGTTTTCTTTTCCCTTGGCTGACCGGTTTTGGAAGGGGAGGTTTCTTCTCAATTTTGTGGTTTATTTGTACCCTAATTAAACCTAAGAGACTTGGCTTAACATTGGTTAAGTTTATGTGTGAGTTGAGATGGAAATGAAGCAATTAAAGTAGTGGTTTTGGACAACTAGTAGACTGTTTTGGTTCTTGTTGTTGGCTAGAATGTTTTGGTTCACTTGATCATTATGTGTGTTGCATTTTGAGCTCCAATGGTATTAGGTAACATGATCCCTTGTATATGAACCATAGGAGTTTGAATTGGTTGAAATTGAGCCAAAACAAGTGAAGTTAGCATCAAGAACTAGTGTAACTTTACTAACGTTTTAGGGCTGATCAGAACTGGAAAATCAGCCAACTTCCCTGGATCACTGGTACTGATAGGATACGAACTAGAGTGCGCATTTGGTACCGTTGGAAAGCCCTTTGAGTCTAGTTTCCAAAAACGCTAACGGTACCTGATTTTGACCTTCCTACAGTGATATATGGCCGTTTTCCCGAGACTACGTGGGCGCGACTGTTTTACCCGCGAAGAACACTTTGAACTTGAATGAAACTTTTCTTTTGCCCAACTTTCTTGCACTTGTTAAACGTGTTTTCTCATGACCTTTTACTGCATTTTGGGCTTAAATTGCATGATGAATTGAGTAGATTTAACTACTCACTTGGTCACCTAATGAGCTCACATTTGGGTTGGAATTGAAACCTAGTTTGTTAACGATTTCCCTCATTGTCCTAGGATTGGGAAATGGTGGTGAACGTAACCAAGGGACTTGACGTTTGAACTCTGCATTTATTTGACAGGTGAGTGTTCTATTACCTGCTACCTGTCTATGTGAAATATCTGAATACTTGATCAGTGACTGGTTGAGCTAAACAATTGTTTTGACAAGTTTGAAGCGAGCGTGTACTTTATCACACTTGATCTTCTTTGATTTCACTGAGACTCTGTATACTGCTATCATGAGATACGATTTCTCTATATTTGACTGTATGTGAGTTGTTTGGGTGAGTTTACTGAATTTGGATCCGGTATACTCGAGTATTACCTAATTACTGTTTGTGGTGTTCGGGCTCGGTAAGGGGGTTGATTGGTGGACGAAAATTGGAGTAAGTGGTGTTCTACAGATATTATATTCTTTGAATACAAATGTTGACGGAGAGTCAACGGATTCTTGTTATGATCAAACTCAAGTGAATTTGGCTTTTGGAAGCCACCCGTATCTTGAATTGAACTGTGATTTAATTTTTATGGTACAAAATGGTGGTTACTTGTTTATATTACGCCTTTAATTGGCTATGTGCTTACATATTTACTTGGAACCTCACTGAGCTTTAGCTCACCCCACTCCTTTTGTTTTCCTTAACAGATCTTGGATGGACTTATGGTCAAGAACTTTCCTAACTTTATCTTTACTTTGAACTTGCCTTTTGGGTTGTAACCTTTTATTTAGAAGGCTTTACTTTTGACTCTTGTAAGCATGAATTGTAAGTTCGACGTATATTATATAAGGTAAGTGTGGAATGGTAAGTTTGATGTTTAGCTCTAGATTCTAGGTTTGGGAAAGTGGTGTGACAAGTTATATTTCCGCTATGGTTTGTACCCCTTTGTTTTGAGATATTTCATCAGTTTTCTTGAGTTGCTAGTTCTTTAATCAACCGAGCCCTGGCGAGAGTTGGCCAGGCAGTCCGCTGATACCCTAGGCTTTGCCCTAGGGAGAGGTGGGGCTATCATGGACGGAGTGTCAACTACTTCTCGACAAGTTGTAGCACAATTTGCTCGCAAGAGCGAATTGTATCCCTATATCTAGAAGTGTCGAATATTTAGTTAACTTGTTACTTGAAGTGTTATTATTTACTTTCATGAACTTTTGCGCTCGCTCACTTTGAGAGTTCAAGATTTATATAATGACCAACTTGCTTCCTAGTTTGCATGATGTTTTGGAACCTCACTGAGGTTTAGCTCCATTAGTTTTGTTTTCCTTACAGGGTGTGTGAGCATGGGCGTGAGGCTAGGATAGGCTGGTTTTGCTAGACCTTTTGACTTTTGTATTTGTACTAACACTAGTGCTCGATTAGGGTTAAGAGTTCAACTAGAACTTGAATCTTTTGTTACATTTGGATATGTATGGATATTTGAGATAGCCATATGTATAAATATACATTTTAAGTTTGGGAACTGCTGCATCTTTTACTCTTGAAGTTGAAAGTTATCTGTGAAACTGTGTGAGTGAGTCCTAGCGAGAGTTAGGCAAGCGGTCTGCTAAACCGTGGGGTACGCCCTACGGAGAGGTGGGGTCGTCACAAAAGGTTCTGGATGTCTCATTCAAACTCCTCTAAGGTGGTTGAAAACTCTTGGATATAACCACCTACTTCCATATTAGAGGCATCATCTACCCTATACTCTTCCATTAAATACTGGAGTAAACAAAATTTTGTCCTCTTCTGGGAAAAGAAAAACATCCTGGCTCACATTTCAGGTATCTAGAAAGCCCTTTAAATCAACCATTCATCTTTGCTCATAAATCTTGAAAATGACCTCTGCAACTAGTATATTGATATCCTCAATCAAGAAAAATCCCTTTGGTTGATGAAAGTGAGATTAGACCATTCCTTAGCCAATGACCTTAACATAAAATATCTCCAAAATTCTGCTCTATATAGAAGAAGGCAAAATAGAATTTCTTCCCTCAAGAACTCTCAGGGTATCTGGTTAGAAAACCCCCATGATATCCATAATCACATCCTTTCCTTCTTTACAAATCTTTTCACGTTCAATAAGTCTCATTCCCTTTTAAACCCATAGTCATTTTCCTTCCTAGGCCCACAACTCTCCACGGAGCACAAAACCTCTCCGAGCTACGTTCCCACGAAATTAGAGATCAAACAAGCAATTTTAGATATACAGTCCTTTAAAAGCCCAAGCCCAGATGTTCTTTTACCCTTTTTTCTTCCAAAAACACAGGCTACTCTGGCACCTTTCATAAGTAGATTCATAATGGATGCCTTTGGTCTAAAACCACTATTTCCAGGAGTCAATGACACTCATTTATGCCTCATTCGAAAATTGAATCACTCTAAAACCATAGACCAATTTTAGACCCATAGGTCTTTGCAACACCAACTATAAAATTCTAGTTAGATTTTTAGTCGAAAAGATTAGATCCTTTCTCTCTTATTGATATTTCATCCCTCCAAGCAAGCTTTATCTCTTCCAGAAGTGGGACAGATAAAGTGATTCTGATGCAAGAGGCAATACATAGAATCAACAAGAAAAAGGGCAAATGGGGTGTCTGTGCCATTAAACTAGATCTCCATAAAGCCTATGATTCCCTAGAATAGAATTTTGTTAAGCAAGTCCTCCAATATTTTGACTTTTCAACAACCACCATCTCTCTCATCATGTACTGCATCTCTTCTACCAAATTTGCCATTCTCCACAATATAACTCTTTCCTTCTTTTTTTTTACCTTCCAAGGGCATCCAATAGGGAAACTCCTTATCCCCCTACATTTTCATCCTCTGTATGGAATATTTATCTTTATCTCTTTCCCAGAAAGTGGAAGAGAAGTTATGGAAACCTTTAAAATTTGGTACGTGTAGTCGCTTATTCTCGCACTGTCTATTTGCAAATAATATAATCCTCTTTTTTAGAGTAAACATCCTTTCCATTAATACTATCAAATCTATGTTAGACAATTTTTGTGCCTTTTCTAGCCTCAAGATAAACCTACTCAAATATAAAATCTTCTTCTCCCTCAATATTGATTTACCTTCAAAATCTAGCATCTTTAACACTCTTGGAATCAGCCCGACAATTGATTTGGGTAAATATTTGGGTTTTCCTCTCACAATCCATAGAGCTCCTACTAAGACTTTCCATTTCTTACTCAAAAAAGTTCAAAGAAAATTGCAAGGTTGGAAATCAAATCTGTGACAGCCCCACCTCCCCCTAAGGCGAACCAAAGGGTTCGGCGGACCTGCCCAACTCTCGCCGGGACTCAGTCGTTCACTTCAATCAAATCCGGAATACAACCATAGGAATAACATAACAACCATCAAAACTTAAGTGAAACTTGTATACATTGCTATCTCAAAAGGAAATACAAATGTCGAATATACAACGGTTCTCAATTCACTATACAACCAACCCGTGCCAAGCACTAGGGCGAGAACCATTACAAAAACAAAGAACTAGACTAGGCTAGTCGATACAAGCTCTCGTCCTTACTCGCCTTCCCCTGTTAAGGAAAACAAAACTAAAGGGATGAGTTAAAAGCTCAGTGAGGTTCCGAATACATAGGCGAACAATACGTTCGATGCATTCTCTACATGTAACCAATAATTCAAGATACAAATACAATAGAAAGCGATAAACACATTCATTAAAAGGATACGTGCTCACGGGAAGCCATTCATTCGTTCTCCTTTCATTCCCTTATTCCTCCAATCATTTGAAAATGCGTTTTCGATAAGTAAAACCCCTCATTTGCAAAAACATTCGTTCATTCATTTCATTCACCCCCTTCCCGGACATTGGCCAAGCTCCACCAGACTTCAAGGTAATACTCAAGTATACCAAACGTTCACCCAGGGTCACTAAATCGCCTGACCGAGTCCGCTTCTGGCTCGAGTCGATCAGTAACGAAGGGTAGGGCCCAGTTCAGCCAAGAGGCTTACATTCATGCACAACTAGCATTTAATCACTTAAACATTGAAAATTTCACATTTTATTTAGGTCGAATGCGATAAAGTACACACTCGCCTAACAAACTCATTTTAAGCAATCATTGAAAACATTTAACATGTTATCAGTCGTTCATAACAAGTCATATAAGCAAGAACAAGCCACATAGGTAATGAAAATATAACAAACAAGGAACACTCACCTATTTACGCAAAACAACGTGCAAAATATCCTTCCGGATATTACCCTCAGTCACCGAGAAAACCTAAAATTCAACGAGAAAGAATATCACAATTCATTTAGCAAAACAAGTAAGTGAAACCGAAGAAAATCCGACTAATGCTAAGTAAAACGTATAAGGACGCCTTTAAAGTGAAAAGAGGCCATTTGGATCTGTGGACGGAAATAACTAGGGTTCATAAACCAAATGCAAAACTAAATCCAAAAGGGTTATAAAATTTCCGATTGAAAACACTTGAACCAAAAACGAGTCGGAATCCAACTAGATAGGCTAGGAAATATTGTTTTCGGAATCGTTTATATGACTCAAACGCATATATTCAGGTGGGCATTATATGACCAGGGCCTTGATGAAAATCATGTGAAAAGAAGGACAAAACACTTTAACTTCCATCCTTAAAACCTTGCGTAAAAGTAATTCACTTGTGGCCAATAAAACCCTAACTCATACCTTTATATGTTGGAAAGGGCGTAAGGAACATTTGAAGTTTCAAACGGAAGAGGTATCATGTCTTAGAATGGTAAAACGGTCACATTATTTGCCAAGCGGAAATATACAAGTTCAAATAGAAACTTAGCCCTCGAACCCCTATTGAAAGACCCGATGAAATTTTCAAGGAAATACGTCCAACTCGATACAAAACACATTTGTAAAACCACTTTAACTCATTTACAAGACAAGAAAAGAAACGGACAGCATTTCCCCATAACTTCTTCACTTTTCCCCTACAATCACATACCCAAAAGCATAGTAATTAACCATTATCACATATACGGTTAACAAGCAATAAAATATATCCAATTAGGCTACAATATCCCTCAATCAAAGCTAATTAGAAGCTTAAGAGCCACCATTAGAAAAACCCCCAATTAAACCCTAGAAACCGGAATTCATACCACAAGCGGAAATTTTCCGCAAACGATTGCAATTAACATATAAAGGTTCCATTTAACACCACTTCAATCCATCAATCCAAGACCAATCCATGTCTTTCATATAAAATCAGAAAAATTCCCAATAAATTAGAAAATAGTCCAACTTGACCTAAAACCATGAAATCATTCACAACATAGTATGATTAACCCTTGCAAACCACTAATTAACCAACTTTAGAGGAAAAAAGAGGGGTTTCTTAACAACTCACCTTGAGTTCAAGAAAGGTAGAAACTTACAACTTCCCCTCCAAAAACAACTCCACTATCACCTTTAAACCCTCTTAGCTAGCACTTGTACGGAGTAGTTTGAAAATCCAACGGTGAAAACGCAAGATTCAAGTAAAATTTGAAACTAGAAAATGAAGAGCTTTCTTTCTTCACTCCAAGATGCACGGCTGGGCTGAGGAAGGAAATGAAGATATTTTGGCCAAAAACAGTAATAAAAGGGAAGGAAACAGGCGGTCAAAGTTGGTGGCCGCCTACGCCACGTCACAATCCGGCCAGAATCTGGCCGGATTTCCTGCCGGATTCTTGGCCGGATTCAAGGCAGTAGCAAAATCAATTTTTTTTCAAAAACTCTCAACAATCTGGCCAGCAATCTGGCCAAGAACTGGCCGGATTTCCGGCCGGATTCGGCCCTTCAGTCTTTTGCAAAATTTTTTCCTCTTTTCCGAGTTTGATTGCCGCGCTCAACCGTACTTCTAACACTTACACATATAAACATATCTCACACACAAATACACATAACAACTAGGCCTTCATTTATTTAAAACAATTGGTTAACAAATTTTCACTTAAAAGGGGAGTGAGAATAAACAATAGACTAAGAAAATATGGAAATTCTAGGGTTCTCACAAAATCTCTTATCCCTTGTAGGCAGAAAAGCCATCCTCCAGTAGTGCATTTCTTCCATTCATGCTTATTTTTTCTAGGCAGCCCCCATTCCTAAGAAAATCTGCGAAACCATTGATAGAGATCAACATAACTTCCTGTGGGGATCCACTGCTGATAAGAGGAAAATCCATCTATTAAATTGGGATTTAGTTGCCCTTAAGAAATCCCAGGGTGAGCTACCTTACGACAATCTCACTGACTCAGCAAAGCAGGGCTCTCAAAAATGGGGTGGCAATAACTAAAAGGAAATCCTAAACTTTGGGTAAGTATATTTTCTGATCTCTATTTGAACAAAACTCAATCTTTGGCCCAAAACAAACTTCTTTTCTCCACCAACCAAGGCTCTATCAACCTCAAGAACCTCAAAGTTGGAAACGACATAATAGACCAGGGAATTGGATGGAATGTTTGTGACGACCCCATCTTCCCCTAAGGCGAACCAGAGGGGTCGACGGACCGCCTGCCCAACTCTCGCCAGGACTACGGGTAGCAAACAAATCGAATTGCGTTTAATATATAAAGGAAAATTCAACAAAGTGAACGATTTATCCCATTAACTTGTTTTTATAACCATAATATCATTAAGCAAGAAAGTATAGCGCTCGAGCACTTCAATCGGACAAGAAAGCGAAAAAAAATGAAAATTTACCGCGGATGAACAGTGACCTGCTGCGTCACTATCCGGCCAGAATCTGGCCGGATATCCGGCCGGATTCTTGGCCGGATATGAGGCAGTAGCCAACCTCAAAAATTTTCCAAATCCCCTGTCAATCCGGCCGGAAGTTGGCCGGATTGCTTCGGCCGGATTGCCACCCGAAGCCAAAACCAATTTTTTTTTTCCTTTTCCCCTGCATATCCGGCCTTGTATCCGGCCAGAAACTGGCCGGATTCTCGGCCGGATTCGTGAACAGTAACCTCGTCAAAATTCTTTTCTACCTTTGTTCGAAAACAGTTCTTGTATAAAATGCTTCCAACCCACAATGCAATCAATCCAAGACCTGATATAGGTATATATACATGTCATATACACATGAGGGGAATTTCATTATACAATTCCAAAAGTACTTGAATTCAAATACACCAAGGTTTTCAAATGTACGAGGAGCTATTCAAAATTAACTACATAACTAGCTCAACCCTTTTCAAAACTTGAGTCCAACAGTGTCCCTGTAAGGAAAACAAAACAACGGGGGTGAGCTTACGCTCGTGAGGTACCAATTTCACAAGTAAGTCATACAATCCATCGAACACACACATAAGTGTTTTTCTGAACTCAACCATGTATAAAAGGATACAGTCGGCCCTCAAGGGCCGTTTTCCGATTTCCATACTTGATCATATTCGTTGACACTCCGTCAACCATTGAAGATAACCAAGAACCGTAGACACCTCTTCTCACCGTTTCCTTCCACCATTCACCCCCTATTCGGGCCCGCCGCCTCATAGTTCCAAAAGGTAATACTCGAGTATACCACAAGGTCGAGGAGTTAACACTTCACTCGCCTACCAAGGACCCAAAGGCTCGTTAACGAATCGCCCAAGCCCTTGCCGGCTCGACTCGACTAACGGTCTAAGGGCATGAGCTCAATTTCACAGTAATATTAGGGCATTGCCCTATCAAATGTCAAATCATGTACATATACAATTTCACAGCCAAATAGTAATGGTAATGCAAGTAAGTGGTCAAGAGCGATCAAGTACACTCTCGATCCAAATCAAGTCATTTAAATCACATAACAAGTATTTTCACCCATACAATGGTACACTCACAAAATTTTCAAGCAAATCACACGTTTGGATCCGAAGTAGGTCCCGATCCACCGGTACGACCTAAAACAAGCAAGTAACCATATATAAGACTCAAACACCAATCACGTACAAGTTTAACTTACTAAGACAAGTTATTCAAAATAACATAAAATGGTACAAAAGGTATGGAATGTGAACAAACGCTCACAACTCATCCATTTCTACTCTCTTCCTTCTAAATTCTAAACCATCCACATCTCTAACCATTTGGACGGCATAACCCCTTAATTTCTTTGATTCTCCAAACTACTCCACAACATCCAACTCATACCATTACACTTAGCTATCATCAATTGATCCATTCATCACATTTAAGTCACCAACTACTCAATTACACACCAAATACTAGCATAGATACCATACATATAAAAGCCCCAATTTCTTCCAAACCTAAAAACCGGAAATTCTCAAAAATGCCAAAATTCTATACAATTAACCACCATTAACATATCTAGGCTCCAAATCATTCAAGAAAAATCCAACACACCATACTCAACAACAAGTTACCATATAAAACAGAAAATTCCTCAATAAATAGAAAATTATCACATCTTATCTATAAGTCATGAAATAACCCACAAAATTGCATCTTTAACTACTAACACTTATCAATTTCATCTTACATCTAATAAGGAAACCAATTCCATATTTACTCACCTTACAACTTCTTGATACAAGGTAGATGGAAGCTTTTCCTTTCAAACAAAAACCACCAAGCACTTCAAACACTCCTAGCAAGAAGGTTTTATGGAAAGATTTGGGAGATTAATGGTTGGTTTACAAGATTTGGCAAGGAAATGAAGCAAAAGTTGAAGAGCTTCTCTTTCTTTTTCTCTCTAGAGCAGCCGGCCAAGAAGGTAAGAAATGAAGAGGAATTTTGGTCAAAATTGAATTAGTAAAGGTGTAGGAAAAGTCAAAAATCCAAGGTCCAATGAAATGGCAACATGTGTCCTTCAAGCTTATCTCTTCCTTATGTCTTACAACACTTAATTAAACCCACTAACCTCTAATTAACTCATAACACCAGGTCATAAAGCTTCCGTATATAAAATTTCCCAAAGCTACATTTAACTGTACCGATCGCCTTAGTGGGTCCCGCAACCATTGTACACCCTTAATAGCACAGAAATTGACCTAAACCCAGAAAATGATGCAAAATTCATATTTTCTCATAAATTTCCCCAGAAAACCCACATATAAAAGAAAACCCTAAAATTAGGCCAAAAACCCCAAAATAAATGCTTGGAAAATAAGAAAATTTTCGGGGTCTCACACTCTCTCCCCCTTAAAGAATTTCATCCTCGAAATTTCTCACCTGAATCACTAAACAGTTCGGAATATTTGGTTTTCATCTCAGTCTCCATTTCCCAGGTTGCTTCCTCGACCCCGTGGTTCTTCCACAGAACTTTCACCAGTGGAATTTGCTTATTCCTTAGCTCCTTAACCTTCCTATCCAGTACTTGCACAGGTTTTTCTTCGTAAGTAAGGGCCTCGTCAATTTCAATCCCCTCTGGCTGGACAATGTGGGTTGGATCAGGGTAATACTTTTTGAGCATGGATACATGAAATACATCGTGAATCCGCGATAGGCTTGGCGGCAACTCAAGTCGGTAAGCTACCTTTCCAACTCGTTGAAGGATCGGAAAAGGTCCTACGAATCTAGGTTGGAGCTTCTTTCCTCTGCCGGCAGTGACACTACGCAACGGGGTAATCTTCAAAAATACTTGGTCTCCTACTTTAAACTCCAGGTCTTTCCTTCGATTATCGGTGTAGCTCTTCTGGCGACTTTGGGCTGTCTGGAGTCTTTGACGGATTAATTTAATCTTTTCTTGGGCATCCTCCATCCAAGGGATAATGGTAGGGTCTAAGACCTTCTTCTCTCCTACTTCATCCCAGTATATCGGTGAACGGCACTTTCGCCCATAAAGGGCTTCGTACGGTGCCATTTGGATTGATGAATGGTAGTTGTTATTATAGGCGAACTCTACTAATGTCATGTGCTGTCCCCAATTACCCCCGAAATCTAGAATACTCGTTCGTAACATATCTTCGAGAGTCTGAATCGTCCGCTCCGACTGTCCATCCGTCTGGGGGTGATAAGTAGTATTCAAATTCAGTTTCGTCCCCAAGGTCTCCTGAAACTTTTGCCAGAATCTGGACACGAAACGAGGGTCTCGATCGGAAACGATGCTTACAGGCACTCCATGTAATCTTACAATCTCTTCCCAATATACCCGAGCTAACTTATCCATGGAATACTTCATATTCACAGG
This sequence comes from Coffea eugenioides, assembly GCF_003713205.1. Taxonomy (NCBI): domain Eukaryota; kingdom Viridiplantae; phylum Streptophyta; class Magnoliopsida; order Gentianales; family Rubiaceae; genus Coffea; species Coffea eugenioides. The sequence continues at coordinate 32,735,669 of NC_040041.1, forward strand.
TAGGAAATGAGCTGATTTGGTCAATCGATCAACGATCACCCAAACGGCATCATGTCCTTTTTGAGTTCTAGGTAGTCCAGAAACGAAGTCCATGGTAATATGTTCCCATTTCCATTCGGGAATCTCCAAAGGCTGCAGTAGTCCCGAAGGCTTCTGGTGCTCAGCCTTAACTTGCTGGCACACTAGACAGGTTTGTACGTACTGAGCTATCTCTCTCTTCATCCTGCCCCACCAGTACAAACGTCGCAAGTCATGATACATCTTGTTACTTCCTGGATGGATTGTATATTTAGATCGGTGAGCTTCCTCCAAAATTTCCCTTCTCAAAATTTCATCATCGGGTACCACTATTCGATTTCGAAATCTTAAAATCCCTTCAGGGCTCAAATTAAAATCGGGTATTTCTCCTTTCTTCACCTTTTCTACCCACCTTTGAACTGTCGGATCCTTGATTTGAGTTTCCTTGATCTTTTCTAAAAACACGGATGTCACTCGGATATTCCCAAAGGTTATCCTATTATGCTCCAACTTTGGATTCCATTCTCCAACAGCTCCCAACAATTCCCACTCCTTCACCATCAATCCGGAGATTTGAGCCTTTCGACTTAAGGCATCGGCTGCAACGGCCCCACTTCTCCCTAGGGCGTACCCCAGGGTATCGGCGGACCGCCTACCCAACTCTCGCCGGGACTCAGTCAGTCGCTATAGGAGAAGACAATAAAGTCCATAAAACAAACGAAATATCAATAATTCCAAACTTAAACGTAAACTTATATACATATCCATCCCAAAAGCAATACAACTAGGTACAAAGGTTCTCCGTTCTCCATACAACCAGCCCACCAAACATTGGGGCGAGAACCATAACAAAAGAGCCAAAAGTACTAGTTCGGCTAGACTATACGTAGCTTCCATCCTTGCACGTCTTCCCCTGCTAAGGAAAACAAAAAAAACTAAAGGAATGAGCTGGAAAGTTCAGTGAGGTTCCGTACACATAGTCAACAAGAGAATCAATGCATTCAATACATTTAACAACAATTCAAGATACAAGTACAAATAAAGCGGTAACCACATTCATGAAAAGGATACGTGCTCACAAGGAGCCATTCGTTCAATCGTTCATTCATTCATTCTCCTTTCTTTCCCCTACCTTCAATCATTTGAAAAATGCATTTTGCATGAGTAAAACCCCTCGTCCATTCATTCATTCATTCTCCCCGTCCCTGGCTTTTGGCCAGGCTCCACCAACCTACAGGGTAATACTCGAGTATACCGAAACGTTCACCCAAGTTCCTTGTCGCCCGACCCAGTCCGCTTCTGGCTCGAGACGACCGGTAACAAGGGGCAATGGCCAGTTCAGCCCGAAGGCTTACATTCATGCACAATTAACATTTCAATCGCTCAATCATTAAAATTTCACAATCATTTAGGATAAGTGCGGTAAAGTACACACTCGCCTCAAAATCATTTTAGCAATCATTGAAAGCGTTTAACATGCTATCAATCATTCAAACAAGCCATATAATCAGGAAACAAATCAAACAAGGAACACTCACCTATACACGTAAAATAACGCCCACTTCTCAATCACCAATGAAACCTAAAAGACACAAAGACCACATTACAATCCATCTAACATGATTTAGATGCAATCAAGAAATACTCGACTACTCGCGAGTAAACGAATAAAAGACTTCCAAAGTGTAAGGAAGGCATTTGGATCCGTGGACAAGAATAACCCTAATGCAACCCAAACCAAGAGGGTTATAAAATCTCTAAGAGGGAACACTTAACTCAAAACAATTCAAAATTCCAATAGATAGGCTAAGAAAACATTCTTTCGAAATTGCTCATATGACTCAAAAGCATATATATTCAAGTGGCCAATAAATAACCAATGCCTTGATAAAATCATGTGAAAAGGAGGGCAAAATACTTTAACTTCCACACTTAAAACCTTGCTTAGAAACAATGCACTTATGGCCGATAAAACCCGAACTCATACCTCTATAGGTTGGAAAGGCTTAAGGAACCTTTGAAGTTTGAAACGGAAGAGGTATCATGTTTTCAAAAGATAAAACGGTTACCTTATTTGCCAAATGACAATATACAAATTCGAACCGAAACTTAGCCTTCGAACCCTTATTCAAGGACCCGAAGACACTTCCAAGGAAAAACGTTCAATTTGATACAAAATACATTTCCAAAAACCACTTTAACTCATTCAATTTTCAAGAAAATAAATGGACGGCATATCCCTTGTGTTTACCTATTTTCCAGCCAATAATGGCTTCATTATTTTTCTCAAATCAGTCCCAACATGTCATATAGAATAATCTCATGTTCAAAAGCCATTCACTAGGCTTAAAGTCATATAAATACAACAAGAACTACGAAAAACAAGCTAAAAACATTTTCAGATAAAACAATGCGTGACAACATTTTGCGGAAATGGCACTAAAGGCACTACGATTATTGGATTAGGGTGGAAGACCCACCGTTTCGAAGCTAAGAGACAGGGCTACAACAATGTAGAAGGTCACTCAGTCCAGTTCCTAACGCAACTAGGTCAAATATGCAAAATACTATACCAGAATTCCCAAAACAGGTTTGCAAATCACCCAACACTGTAATTACTATAACTCAGTCTATACAAGTCCAAATGCCGAAATTCCAAAGGCATATGTTAGCTAAGCCATTCAGCTACATTTCATCAGAAGACACCAACTTCAAAATCCAAACCAAGTCTAGTCAAAATAGCCAAATACAAACTCAGTTTTCGCATTCTGGCCAAAGCAGAACAGCTACAGTAATTTCGTCATAACTCACTCTACACTAATCCAAATGCCCTGAAATTTTACAGGCACCTTAAACACATCAATACCTACAACTTTCATGTTTTGAGCAAAGTCCAATTCGGCCTCTAACCCTATGATCTAAAACCGGACAGAATTAGGGGTTTATGAACCCTAACTTTCCATTTTTCCATCCAAGTCCAAAATTGATTGCATTTAACCACAATTCACACCTACTAGAGTCATTTTAAACCATTACCATTCATTATACAAGGCCACAACATCCCATTCATATTAAACCAGAAAATTCATCATAAAATAGAAAACTTCACCAAAACACTTCCAATCAAGAAATAAATCACATATTCCAACCCCCAAGTCACTTCTAAGCATAATATAACCATCATTAGGTGTAGTAGGGTGTTCAAGCATCACTTACCAAGTAACAAGAGATGTAGAGAGGTTGGCCACCTTAGACCTTCAAACAAACTTCACTAATACACTTACTATCACTAAAAGGAAAGATTTTATGGAGTAAAACTAATCTAAGCTTTTGTTTGTAGAAGATTGAAGCATATGGAAGCTTGAAAGTTGAAGAATTTCCTTCCTTCTTTGCTCAAGGAGAACCGGCCATAGAGGAGAAGAAAATGGTAATTTTTGTGAATTTTTTTGATATTTAATCCTTTGGTCAAAAAAGTCAAGAATGTGAATAGTGTTTCTTAAAGTCCAACCAATGAGAAGGTGACACTTGTCACCTCATTAAATGCATTTTTATCTTTCTTTTCTCTCTCACATAAATCACTTCACACACACTACTTATCTCTTAACACCCGATAAATTTTTCACAGTATCCGAAACTTAACCTTATTGGCCGAATTTTTCCGAACTTTTCGCACTAGTGGGTCCCACATCCAATATATATTCTTAATTTTCTAAAAATTCACCAATGCTAGAAAAATCATCTAAAAACTATAATTGCTCTTAAAAACTACTAAGAAAATATTTCTAAGCCAGAAAATGCAGAAAACATGCAATTAAGGGGAAATAAACCCTAGGAAAAATATTAGGGTTTTACGGGTTCTCACACTCTCCCCCCCTTAGGAAATTTCGTCCTCGAAATTTTTTTTTTTTTTTTTTTTACCTTCGTTAGCCTCAGGCGAGTCCGGAACCGTTCGGTTGTCTAATGCATATGCTTTGGCCGGTACATTGGTTCGGTTCCCTCTTTCTTTCACTGGTTTTGATTTCGTTCCATCTTGTGACTGAGTACTACCCTCACGTGGATGCCTCCTCGGACAATTGCTCACTTGATGCTCACTGCTTCCACAAATTAAACATTTTCCCCCTTTTCGCCAACAAGCATCTTCGGTGTGGTTGGCCTTTCCACAGTAACCGCAAATCAAGGGAGAGGTCATCTTTTGACTATCTTGGGAAATCTCCTTGGGTCCAATTTGACTTCCTTTAGTAGACCTCTCTTCAACTGCCCCTATTGTCCATGGCGGATAGGATAACTGGCTTACTTTTGGCACTTTAGAAGGTGCCATCATTTCTCTAAACTCTTCCAATCCACTGCCCGATGCACCTCTTTTTCGAGTTTGGGAGGCCTTTATTTGTGTCTTGGCTCTCTCGATTCGTTGAGCCTTCTCAAGGGCCTCCGTAAACGTATTCACTTGCGCTGCTGCCAACGCCTCTTGAATGTCCAAGTTCAATCCCTGTATGAATCGCCTTACTCTTCTCGGTTCCGTGGCTACTAATTCTGAGGCAAACTTGGATAGTTTGGTGAATTTCGTTTCGTATTCCGCCACACTTAATGTCCCTTGGCGTAGTCCAATAAATTCGTCCTCCCTCCTTTCTTGGACTAAAGGTGGGAGGTACTTCTCATTAAATTCTCTGGTAAAGTTCGCCCAGGTCCATATGGTCCGTTCCCTTTCCCATTTTGCTCGAATTACGTTCCACCATGCTCGGGCCGGTCCCTCAAATTGAAACACCGCGAAGTTCACTTGCCTTTGCTCGGTGTAGTTTAAGGCTGTGAATATATTCACCATGACCTCTAACCATTGCTCAGCGATATCCGGATCAGGCCCTCCAGCGAATTTTGGAGGTGCAAACTTCTGAAACCTCTCCAGAGCCTTATCTTCGCCTATCTCAGGGTTCCGGGGTTGATTTACAGGTATTTGGCCTTGTTGGTCCACCAACCGTGTCAAAATGTTTGCCATTTGTTGAATTGCCGTCGCCATTTGGTCTCCGGCCTCAACTCTAGGTTCTTGTTCTTGTTCGGCGGACGTTTCCCTTTCCGCTCTTGGTTCTGGGGTCCGTTTAGTTCTGCGGCCTTGACCACGTCCACGACTACGTCTCCCGTCCATAGATATATTTTTCCCTTCTCTCTTTTTTTTTCTCCAAAAGTTAATTTAATGAATATAGACGATAAGATGACTAAAGCAACAAAATCGAGGTATCAAATACGCAAGTAACATATTTGCACATAGCACTCCCCATATCAAATCAATTACACACGTGCGTATCAAGTCAGGCAAATAATGAGTAATTAACGTCAAATGCTCAAATGCACCAATTAACGTCATGTACGGAGTATGGCGAATCAAACGAGGAGGTGATGTGTCGTCCCAGTCTCAGCTAAGGTAACCCCGTCCGGTCCCTCACGTCACTTACTACTCAATTCAGATATCCGTCAACCTCTTATATTCATCCTAGTCGGACCAAGCCTGTTCATGGTCCCAAAATATAAATCTCATATACTTAACATCGCCTCAACTCTGGAGTACTCGGGTACGAGAATCCGAAATAAGATAATTCACCTCTCGAGCTGGCCAGTCCCAAGAGTAAACCATCTACACTCGAAATTCCTCCCAGACGTACCTATCTATGGTCCTTAGATACCACGAGGAAAATTTAAGGCCTATAACATTCACAGTTCATAGCTTATGCTCGAGCGAGCACTTAATCCTTCATACCTATTTATCACTCAGTCCAGGCTCACTACGCGCAGAGACCACGCGAAACAGGCTCTGAAACCAACTGTAACGGCCCCACTTCTCCCTAGGGCGTACCCCAGGGTATTGGCGGACCGCCTGCCCAGCTCTCGCCGGGACTCAGTCAGTCGCTATAGGAGAAGACAATAAAGTCCATAAAACAAACGAAATATCAATAATTCCAAATTTAAACGTAAACTTATATACATATCCATCCCAAAAGCAATACAACTAGGTACAAAGGTTCTCCGTTCTCCATACAACCAGCCCACCAAACATTGGGGCGAGAACCATAACAAAAGAGCCAAAAGTACTAGTTCGGCTAGACTATACGTAGCTTCCATCCTTGCACGTCTTCCCCTGCTAAGGAAAACAAAAAAAACTAAAGGAATGAGCTGGAAAGCTCAGTGAGGTTCCGTACACATAGTCAACAAGAGAATCAATGCATTCAATACATTTAACAACAATTCAAGATACAAGTACAAATAAAGCGGTAACCACATTCATGAAAAGGATACGTGCTCACAAGGAGCCATTCGTTCAATCGTTCATTCATTCATTCTCCTTTCTTTCCCCTACCTTCAATCATTTGAAAAATGCATTTTGCATGAGTAAAACCCCTCGTCCATTCATTCATTCATTCTCCCCGTCCCTGGCTTTTGGCCAGGCTCCACCAACCTACAGGGTAATACTCGAGTATACCGAAACGTTCACCCAAGTTCCTTGTCGCCCGACCCAGTCCGCTTCTGGCTCGAGACGACCGGTAACAAGGGGCAATGGCCAGTTCAGCCCGAAGGCTTACATTCATGCACAATTAACATTTCAATCGCTCAATCATTAAAATTTCACAATCATTTAGGATAAGTGCGGTAAAGTACACACTCGCCTCAAAATCATTTTAGCAATCATTGAAAGCGTTTAACATGCTATCAATCATTCAAACAAGCCATATAATCAGGAAACAAATCAAACAAGGAACACTCACCTATACACGTAAAATAACGCCCACTTCTCAATCACCAATGAAACCTAAAAGACACAAAGACCACATTACAATCCATCTAACATGATTTAGATGCAATCAAGAAATACTCGACTACTCGCGAGTAAACGAATAAAAGACTTCCAAAGTGTAAGGAAGGCATTTGGATCCGTGGACAAGAATAACCCTAATGCAACCCAAACCAAGAGGGTTATAAAATCTCTAAGAGGGAACACTTAACTCAAAACAATTCAAAATTCCAATAGATAGGCTAAGAAAACATTCTTTCGAAATTGCTCATATGACTCAAAAGCATATATATTCAAGTGGCCAATAAATAACCAATGCCTTGATAAAATCATGTGAAAAGGAGGGCAAAATACTTTAACTTCCACACTTAAAACCTTGCTTAGAAACAATGCACTTATGGCCGATAAAACCCGAACTCATACCTCTATAGGTTGGAAAGGCTTAAGGAACCTTTGAAGTTTGAAACGGAAGAGGTATCATGTTTTCAAAAGATAAAACGGTTACCTTATTTGCCAAATGACAATATACAAATTCGAACCGAAACTTAGCCTTCGAACCCTTATTCAAGGACCCGAAGACACTTCCAAGGAAAAACGTTCAATTTGATACAAAATACATTTCCAAAAACCACTTTAACTCATTCAATTTTCAAGAAAATAAATGGACGGCATATCCCTTGTGTTTACCTATTTTCCAGCCAATAATGGCTTCATTATTTTTCTCAAATCAGTCCCAACATGTCATATAGAATAATCTCATGTTCAAAAGCCATTCACTAGGCTTAAAGTCATATAAATACAACAAGAACTACGAAAAACAAGCTAAAAACATTTTCAGATAAAACAATGCGTGACAACATTTTGCGGAAATGGCACTAAAGGCACTACGATTATTGGATTAGGGTGGAAGACCCACCGTTTCGAAGCTAAGAGACAGGGCTACAACAATGTAGAAGGTCACTCAGTCCAGTTCCTAACGCAACTAGGTCAAATATGCAAAATACTATACCAGAATTCCCAAAACAGGTTTGCAAATCACCCAAAACTGTAATTACTATAACTCAGTCTATACAAGTCCAAATGCCGAAATTCCAAAGGAATATGTTAGCTAAGCCATTCAGCTACATTTCATCAGAAGACACCAACTTCAAAATCCAAACCAATTCTAGTCAAAATAGCCAAATACAAACTCAGTTTTCGCATTCTGGCCAAAGCAGAACAGCTACAGTAATTTCGTCATAACTCACTCTACACTAATCCAAATGCCCTGAAATTTTACAGGCACCTTAAACACATCAATACCTACAACTTTCATGTTTTGAGCAAAGTCCAATTCGGCCTCTAACCCTATGATCTAAAACCGGACAGAATTAGGGGTTTATGAACCCTAACTTTCCATTTTTCCATCCAAGTCCAAAATTGATTGCATTTAACCACAATTCACACCTACTAGAGTCATTTTAAACCATTACCATTCATTATACAAGGCCACAACATCTCATTCATATTAAACCAGAAAATTCATCATAAAATGGAAAACTTCACCAAAACACTTCCAATCAAGAAATAAATCACATATTCCAACCCTCAAGCCACTTCTAAGCATAATATAACCATCATTAGGTGTAGTAGGGTGTTCAAGCATCACTTACCAAGTAACAAGAGATGTAGAGAGGTTGGCCACCTTAGACCTTCAAACAAACTTCACTAATACACTTACTATCACTAAAAGGAAAGATTTTATGGAGTAAAACTAATCTAAGCTTTTGTTTGTAGAAGATTGAAGCATATGGAAGCTTGAAAGTTGAAGAATTTCCTTCCTTCTTTGCTCAAGGAGAACCGGCCATGGAGGAGAAGAAAATGGTAATTTTTGTGAATTTTTTTGATATTTAATCCTTTGGTCAAAAAAGTCAAGAATGTGAATAGTGTTTCTTAAAGTCCAATCAATGAGAAGGTGACACTTGTCACCTCATTAAATGCATTCTTATCTTTCTTTTCTCTCTCACATAAATCACTTCACACGCACTACTTATCTCTTAACACCCGATAAATTTTTCACAGTATCCGAAACTTAACCTTATTGACCGAATTTTTCCGAACTTTTCGCACTAGTGGGTCCCACATCCAATATATATTCTTAATTTTCTAAAAATTCACCAATGCTAGAAAAATCATCTAAAAACTATAATTGCTCTTAAAAACTACTAAGAAAATATTTCTAAGCCAGAAAATGCAGAAAACATGCAATTAAGGGGAAATAAACCCTAGGAAAAATATTAGGGTTTTACGGGTTCTCACATCGGCTACCACATTAGCCTTACCAGGATGGTAGTTAATAGTATAATCGTAATCCTCCAAGAATTCCATCCAACGGCGTTGTCTCATGTTCAACTCCTTCTGGGAAAAGAGGTATCTAAGGCTCTTATGGTCAGAATAAACTTCAAAAGTCACTCCGTATAGATAGTGTCTCCACTTTTTCAGGGCGAAGACAACTGCGGCCAATTCTAGGTCATGAATGGGATAGTTTTGCTCATGAATTTTTAATTTTCGAGAAGCATAAGCTATCACGTTATGGTGTTGCATCAATACGCACCCCAAACCTTCTTTGGAAGCGTCAGTGTAAACAGTGAAACCGTCCGGACCATTAGGTAAAGCTAGAATAGGGGCCATAGTCAATCTCCGCTTCAGCTCTTGAAAGCTGGTTTCACACTTATCACTCCACAGAAATCGTCCACCCTTCTTGGTTAAATCAGTTAAGGGACTGGCAAGTTTCGAAAAATCTTTAATAAATCGCCGGTAATAACCTGCCAACCCTAGAAAATTCCGGATCTCAGTAGGGTTATCGGGTCTCTTCCACTCAGTTACCGCCTCTACCTTGGCCGGATCCACAGCAATCCCTTCCTTTGAAATCACATGCCCCAGAAAAGCAACTCTTTCTAACCAAAACTCACATTTGCTAAATTTGGCATACAACTGGTGCTCCCTCAGGGTTTGTAGGACCTCTTTCAAATGTTTTTCATGCTCCTCACGGGTTTTTGAATAAACCAATATGTCATCGATAAAAACAACAACAAATCGGTCGAGATAAGGTTTGAAAATTCGGTGCATGAGGTCCATGAAAGCAGCAGGGGCATTAGTCAGTCCAAAAGGCATCACGGCAAATTCGTAGTGCCCATACCGAGAATTGAAGGCGGTTTTAGGTACATCTTCCTTTCTAATCAGCAGTTGGTAATACCCCTGTCGAAGGTCTAGTTTCGAGAAGACCTCCGCACCTTGTAATTGATCAAATAATTCATCGATGTGAGGTAGAGGGTACTTATTCTTAATGGTCACGTTGTTCAACCCTCGGTAATCGATACATAGTCTCAGGGTCCCGTCCTTCTTTTTAACAAAGAGAACAGGTGCCCCCCAAGGTGATCCACTCTCGTGAATAAACCCTCGCTCTAGAAGGTCTTGCAACTGTAATTTCAACTCTTTGAGTTCCGCAGGTGCCATTCGGTAGGGAGTTTTGGAAATAGGGGAAGCCCCTGGGCATAGGTTAACTTCAAACTCAATTTCTCTTTCTGGAGGCAGATTTACTAACTCGTCAGGAAAAACATCGGGGTATTCACTCACTAGTGGGATGTCTTCTATTTTCAGTTTGTCGGCAGGAGTATTAATAAGAAAAGTTAGGAACCCTTGTGCCCCTCTACTCAATAATTTCCTAGCTCGAATACCCGAAATCATAGCGGATGAGGCTAGACTACCCCTCACATCTAACCTCAAAGTTGCCTCCCCCGGAATACGAAATTCAACAGTTTTCCTCTTACAATCCAGCTGGGCATCGTATCGAGCCAACCAATCCATGCCTAATATTACATCGTATCCCTTTATGGCTAAACTTATCAAATTCCCCAATAACTTCCGCTCACCTACCCAGATCTCACAATTCGTATACATTTTGCTAGAAATCAAACAGTGGTCCCCCGTAGGAGTACTAACTTCTAACTCATAAGGAAGAGTGACAGGGTTTATATCAATTCCACACATAAACTCGGGGTTAACAAAGGAATGAGTGGCTCCAGGGTCTATCAAAGTTCTAGCTAGGCGGTGGAAGACAGGAATCGTACCTTCCACTACCTCGGCGGAATCAGGAACTGGCCGTTGTTCAATGGAGTACACACGTGCGGGCACCTTCGGTTTGGCGCTATCTACCCGGGATTGACTTGAAGTAGCCTTAGAGGTCGGTGTAGTTCCCCTCACGTCTCGTGCCTGGACCGGACAGCTGGCGAACCGGTGCTCCGCACTTCCGCACCGCAGACATTTGTTCTGCTTCCTCCAACAGTCGTCTTCCGTGTGGTTTAGTTTCCCACAGAAGCCACACGGCCCGCGCGTAACAGTAGCGGAACTCCCTTGTGAGGCACTCCTCTGTTGGCCTCGTCCGGGTTGGCTTCCTCGAGAGGGAGCCCCTCGGGCCGGACTTGCAAACCGTCCCCCTCCAGCTCCCCTTCCAAACTTAGGAGGGGTACTTTTATCCCCTTGAGTTGAGCTACTCCCAGCAGCTCCCCGCTTCCTATTCTGGAAATTCCTCACCTGGAGCCTTGCGTTCTCGGATCGTAATGCTTTCTCCACAGCATCACTGAAAGTGGTGATTTGGGCTACGGCCAAATCCTTTTGGATTTCCACGTTAAGCCCCTGAAGGAAACGTCTCGCCCTCCTTTGCTCTGTCAGAATGAGCTCAGGAGCAAACTTGGACAAACGTGTGAATTGGCTCTCATATTCGGCCACCGATTGCGTGCCTTGGCGTAGACGAATAAATTCGTCCTCCTTTTTCTCCTGGACTAATGGTGGAAAAAACTTGGCGTTGAATTCCCTTACAAAGCTCGTCCATGTCCTTGGTGTCTGTTCTCGCTCCCATTTTGTCCGGATAATGTTCCACCAAGAGCGAGCAGCCCCTTCGAGTTGAAAAACCGTGAAGGTCACTTGCCTCTCTTCCGAGTAACGTAGGGCGGCAAAAATGTCTATCATCTTCTCCAACCATTGTTCCGCCACGTCCGGATCGGGCCCTCCAAGAAATTTAGGTGGAGAAAATTTTTGGAATCGTTCGAGAGCTCGATCTTCGCTCTCGACATGAATTCCAGGATTTCCAGGGTTGCCGACGGGTGGATTAGGGTTAGGGCCCTGTTGCTGCACCACCTGGGCCAGGAGATCGGTCATCCGCTGGATAGCAGCGGCCACTTGCACATTAGGATCGATTTGGGGTTCAGGAGTTGGTTCGGGCACTTCAGTTCCCGTACCCTGTTCAGTCGTGGGCTGTCTACCCCCACGTCCTCTACCTCGGCCACTACGCGTGCCTTCCATCGTTCTAAATCAATCTAGGGCCAAAATATACCCATAAATATAACATTAACATTAAAGAGTACACACCCCTGTATATAACAATAACCATGAACACTTAACCAAACAAGTACTTCATAAAGCACTTAAACACATAACACATATTCATAGCATTCACAACAAGATCAAACATTTACACCAAAACAGTCAGTCAAGTACAAACAGAGAACGTCTTACGGAAATGGCCATACAAAAGTAATATACAACTAGTCCAATATACAACGCGACTAGCTAAGGGTCCTTCCCAGCCTACCATTCCGTACCCCTTATATGTACAAAAGTCAAAATTTTCCCAAAATGGCTTAAAAGCCATACCCTAGCCTACCGTGGGACTAGAAGACCTACTCGCTTGAGCGGATTCGACTCCGACCGAACCCCTCACGTAAGAGTCCTCGTCACTCTCGTCCCCTAATAGGTCGTCATACATGTTCAGAATCGATCCGGCCTTCTCCTTCATTTGCCTCGCCCTCTTGACCATTCGTTCACGTGTCTCACCTAATTGCGTACACAGGTCGTCCACCCTGTCTTGACCTTCACCCAGGTCATATTCCAACTCCTTAATCCGCTCAGCTTGCCTCTTGTTAGCCTCCCTCAATTGGTTTGTTTCGGCTTCAAGCCTTGCATAGTCCTTGGCTAACTCCTTCCTTTCTTTGTCCACGGCCAATACGAGGGTATTGGGGTAGGCAAACCTGTGGCGGCACGCACAACGCCGGAGGCGACTAGCCGGACTCCAGCGTATAGTTGACCCCCTCGGCCGAATCTGGTACTTAATCACCGGAAGTACTCCACGGCCCTGCTCCACGGTCGGTGTCTCACTAGATTCACTATGCGCATCCATCCTACACGAAAGCGTAGTTAAACTCAAACACTCTTAGGAAAACAATCGAATACAAGTCCCAAATCAAGAAATTTCTAACATGCCCAGGTTAATCTAAACCTAGGCTCTGATACCACTTGTGACGACCCCATCTTCCCCTAAGGCGAACCAGAGGGGTCGACGGACTGCCTGCCCAACTCTCGCCAGGACTACGGGTCGCAAACAAATCGAATTGCATTTAATATATAAAGGAAAATTCAACAAAGTGAACGATTTATCCCATTAACTTGTTTTTATAACCATAATATCATTAAGCAAGAAAGTATAGCGCTCGAGCACTTCAATCGGACAAGAAAGCGAAAAAAAATGAAAATTTGCCGCGGATGAACAGTGACCTGCTGCGTCACTATCCGGCCAGAATCTGGCCGGATATCCGGCCGGATTCTTGGCCGGATATGAGGCAGTAGCCAACCTAAAAAATTTTCCAAATCCCCTGTCAATCCGGCCGGAAGTTGGCCGGATTGCTTCGGCCGGATTGCCACCCGAAGCCAAAACCAATTTTTTTTTCCTTTTCCCCTGCATATCCGGCCTTGTATCCGGCCAGAAACTGGCCGGATTCTCGGCCGGATTCGTGAACAGTAACCTCGTCAAAATTCTTTTCTACCTTTGTTCGAAAACAGTTCTTGTATAAAATGCTTCCAACCCACAATGCAATCAATCCAAGACCTGATATAGGTATATATACATGTCATATACACATGAGGGGAATTTCATTATACAATTCCAAAAGTACTTGAATTCAAATACACCAAGGTTTTCAAATGTACGAGGAGCTATTCAAAATTAACTACATAACTAGCTCAACCCTTTTCAAAACTTGAGTCCAACAGTGTCCCTGTAAGGAAAACAAAACAACGGGGGTGAGTTTACGCTCGTGAGGTACCAATTTCACAAGTAAGTCATACAATCCATCGAACACACACATAAGTGTTTTTCTGAACTCAACCATGTATAAAAGGATACAGTCGGCCCTCAAGGGCCGTTTTCCGATTTCCATACTTGATCATATTCGTTGACACTCCGTCAACCATTGAAGATAACCAAGAACCGTAGACACCTCTTCTCACCGTTTCCTTCCACCATTCACCCCCTATTCGGGCCCGCCGCCTCATAGTTCCAAAAGGTAATACTCGAGTATACCACAAGGTCGAGGAGTTAACACTTCACTCGCCTACCAAGGACCCAAAGGCTTGTTAACGAATCGCCCAAGCCCTTGTCGGCTCGACTCGACTAACGGTCTAAGGGCATGAGCTCAATTTCACAGTAATATTAGGGCATTGCCCTATCAAATGTCAAATCATGTACATATACAATTTCACAGCCAAATAGTAATGGTAATGCAAGTAAGTGGTCAAGAGCGATCAAGTACACTCTCGATCCAAATCAAGTCATTTAAATCACATAACAAGTATTTTCACCCATACAATGGTACACTCACAAAATTTTCAAGCAAATCACACGTTTGGATCCGAAGTAGGTCCCGATCCACCGGTACGACCTAAAACAAGCAAGTAACCATATATAAGACTCAAACACCAATCACGTACAAGTTTAACTTACTAAGACAAGTTATTCAAAATAACATAAAATGGTACAAAAGGTATGGAATGTGAACAAACGCTCACAACTCATCCATTTCTACTCTCTTCCTTCTAAATTCTAAACCATCCACATCTCTAACCATTTGGACGGCATAACCCCTTAATTTCTTTGATTCTCCAAACTACTCCACAACATCCAACTCATACCATTACACTTAGCTATCATCAATTGATCCATTCATCACATTTAAGTCACCAACTACTCAATTACACACCAAATACTAGCATAGATACCATACATATAAAAGCCCCAATTTCTTCCAAACCTAAAAATCGGAAATTCTCAAAAATGCCAAAATTCTATACAATTAACCACCATTAACATATCTAGGCTCCAAATCATTCAAGAAAAATCCAACACACCATACTCAACAACAAGTTACCATATAAAACAGAAAATTCCTCAATAAATAGAAAATTATCACATCTTATCTATAAGTCATGAAATAACCCACAAAATTGCATCTTTAACTACTAACACTTATCAATTTCATCTTACATCTAATAAGGAAACCAATTCCATATTTACTCACCTTACAACTTCTTGATACAAGGTAGATGGAAGCTTTTCCTTTCAAACAAAAACCACCAAGCACTTCAAACACTCCTAGCAAGAAGGTTTTATGGAAAGATTTGGGAGATTAATGGTTGGTTTACAAGATTTGGCAAGGAAATGAAGCAAAAGTTGAAGAGCTTCTCTTTCTTTTTCTCTCTAGAGCAGCCGGCCAAGAAGGTAAGAAATGAAGAGGAATTTTGGTCAAAATTGAATTAGTAAAGGTGTAGGAAAAGTCAAAAATCCAAGGTCCAATGAAATGGCAACATGTGTCCTTCAAGCTTATCTCTTCCTTATGTCTTACAACACTTAATTAAACCCACTAACCTCTAATTAACTCATAACACTAGGTCATAAAGCTTCCGTATATAAAATTTTCCAAAGCTACATTTAACTGTACCGATCGCCTTAGTGGGTCCCGCAACCATTGTACACCCTTAATAGCACAGAAATTGACCTAAACCCAAAAAATGATGCAAAATTCATATTTTCTCATAAATTTCCCCAGAAAACCCACATATAAAAGAAAACCCTAAAATTAGGCCAAAAAGCCCAAAATAAATGCTTGGAAAATAAGAAAATTTTCGGGGTCTCACAATGTTGGCAATGGGCAATCCCTAAAGGCCTGGACTAGTAATTGGTTCTCCACAACCAATCTCAAATCCTTAATGCAAGGCCATCTTTAGATAAATGAAGATCAACTTATGGTAGCTGATCGTTTCGCTACCAATGGAAGATGGAACTTCCAAAAACTATCCTTCTGCTTTCCAACTGAAAGCTCCAATTTAATCCTTTCTATGCCCAGAACCCTCCATGCTACCTTAGAAGATTGCCTCAAGTGGAGGCCTTCTGTGGAAAGTAACTTCTAGGTTAAATCGGCTTATGACTTCGCCTCCAATGCCAAGATTATACCACCTCATTCATCGGCCCGACCCTTTAATTGGATTTGGTCTCTCCAAGTCCCCAGCAAAATCAGGTTCTTCATTTGGCTAGTATACCATGAAAGATTAGCTACAAAAACCTTTTCTCTCTAAGAAATATCCTTCTTGGTAACAATTGCCTACTCTGCTCCCTTCAAACTGAAGATATTGATCATATATTTAGGAAATGTCCCACAACCGTTCAATTTGGTCAGTCCTTA
The DNA here is from genome assembly GCF_003713205.1 of Coffea eugenioides. Lineage (NCBI taxonomy): Eukaryota > Viridiplantae > Streptophyta > Magnoliopsida > Gentianales > Rubiaceae > Coffea > Coffea eugenioides. Next base: position 32,752,010 of record NC_040041.1, read on the forward strand.
AACCACCCTAGCTCCCCCAAATACAATTTCTTCAATTCTTAGAAGGGATCAAAAACATCTACATAGATCCTTCCTCTTCATTTTTTTTGTCAATTTCTTGGGATATCAAAAGAACCTTTGCTTTGTGGACAATCTGGGACTCCTGCAACCAGAAGATTTTTGAGCCAAACAAATTACCTAACAACCCTGTTAAATGGTGCGTAGCTCTTGCTATTGAATTTTCAACTCTAGGCCATCTAGGATCATGGTTAGCCATCTCGACTGAATTATATCCCGAATCACAACTTGAATGGAGGGGACCGACACAATACCAATTCTCGAATTGTGGATAATTCTATATTCACGGTGACTCACTCTGACGAGATCGATATTGGCCGATTCAAATCCTTGATGTATGGAATTGGCCAAAATATCCGAGCAAAATCGGAATCGACTCAGATATTTTTTCAAATTATGCCTTTTATGGTATTTTCTATTTTTAGTAATTTTTTTATTTTTTGAAATTTTGTATGTGCTATAATACGCTTATCACTTGATATCCAACCGATATACCACGACGGATATCGAACAATCGTGATTCTATGCAACTGTGACCCATGACGACAAACCATGATTAGGATACATCAGGACCATCTGTGAATGTTAGCCATGGCCATCATGACACCATCCACGACTTGTATGGCTTGACAACTCTGCATAAAAGGTGATTTGCAGTTCTTATTATTTTGTTGTCTATTTTCGCTCTATCTTTCTAATACTTCCATATACACACATATGTCAGTCTATGTATTCAAAAGGGCATGACGTTGTATGTCTGTGGTCTACATGTGTTATTGGTAATCTGCTTACATCTTATGTATGTAGTTATCTTTTACTCGAATGAATTTATTTTGAAGTTAGTTCATGAAATACATGTTTCTCTACTAGCTCATCCAAAGGAAAAGCAGAGGAGAAACTTGAAAAAACTTTTTTGAAAGTTAGGTTGTGTATCAAGAAAATGACCTTACCAAAACTAATACAGAGGAACAGTAAAGAACATGGAAATACATCACTAAACTGGTTTTTAAGGAGGGGAAAAGAAGGGCGATATCATATCTTGTTAGCACAAAAAAAATGTGCGTACACAGCTGAAGCAATTTTGACACATATAAAAATATGCGGGAAGAGGAGGAAAAATAAACAAACAACAAATCCTCAATAATTTTATTAATCCAAATCTCAAATATCAACAATAACAAATACCAAATCGTAGCCTTTCGCTCTCGAAAACTCACAAATCAACTATGACATTTTCTCTCAAGCCTATTTTTCAAGACTCAAACTCAACTCTTCAAATAATAATCTACTAGGCTAGTAGTATTTATAAACTGCAAAGTTTCTGAAAAAAATACAATTGTAAACCAAAACTTATTTGGAAACTAACTTGAGTTTCCTAATCTAATATGGAAACTAAACAAATAAGACACCAAAAAGAATTAGGAAAATAAATCCTAAAATAGTTTGATTTAATTTCCTTCATTGCCTCCCTTGAACCAAACTCTCCATTGGGATCACCTCTAATACCACCTCGAGTTTGAATTTCCATGAAAAATTAAGTTGCTATATAAATGACGTAAAACACCAACTTGCAATGAATTTTCAATTTCATCTTCACGCGTGATAGTGGACGAAACTTGTACTTCTCAAACAATTTCTTGGCTCGATCACTCTTGTCAAAAAATTCAAATATATCCACCAATTCTTCATTAAATACTCCATAACCAACAAAGTTTTCAACATCACCATGGTTTTCCTTTAATTTTGGGATAATTTCAGAAACCTTCCCTAAGGTTTCTGACAATTTCATTGACCTCTCCTGAGGTTTCCACAATTACACTGACCTCCCTTGAGGTTTAGAATTTTGTAACAAAATCAGCCCATGAGTCAAAAGTAAACATAAAAAAGTGTTTATAAGAAAGAGAGGGAAATTTATTCCCATAAATGCCCCTGAGGTAAGTGTTTACAAGTTATATTAGTGAAATAATGAAAACTAATAAAAACCAAAAATAAATTAGAAAAAATGAGGGGATGTTAGTGAAATAAGGAGAAAGGAGGGGATTGACCATTTACTTGCACAAAGCTATAGCCGGCTACTGCCATCTTTTCTAAAGCTACGTACATCATCTACCAGTACTAGAGACAAAATGCTAATGAAGTAAACTAAGAAATTGCTTGTAAAAACATTCTTCCAGGTTAACGGTTAGCCAATGGTCCATGGCAACCAAAAAGCTGCAAGATTTGAACAAAACCAAGTTAGCACTAGCCTTACAACCAAAAGCCAAGAGTACAATCAAAGAACAACAATACAAGCAAAGACAGCTCTAAAATAAACTTGTGTAGCAATAACAAACCTTGGCCTGAACACCGTCTGGAACAATATGCTTCTCTTGCTTCCATTTGACATAGTTTGTGCTGCTGAACTTGAGCTATATTCCCTAAAATTCAGGCAAAAAAAATGTGACAAGAGCAAAAACAAACAAAACTTCAGGTAAATAGCAACAGAGGAGCCTCAAGTGCTTCACTGGAGACATTCTCTCTTGTTTTCTCAACTACCAAAGTGGACACAGAATGAGAACTCATCAACTCCCTTCTTTTTCATGCCAACATCATAGATCCTGATCTTTGCATCTAGAACACCACGGCAGTACCTTGACTTTGGATGAATTGAATAGGTTTTTTTTTTTATCTTCAACATATTATGGACTAGCATAAAGAAGGAAGTCACTTTCACTTTAAGCATCACTGGAGACATTCTCTCTTGTTTTCTCAACTACCAAAGTGGACACAGAATGAGAACTCATCAACTCCCTTCTTTTTCATGCCAACATCATAGATCCTGATCTTTGCATCTAGAACACCACGGCAGTACCTTGACTTTGGATGAATTGAATAGGTTTTTTTTTTATCTTCAACATATTATGGACTAGCATAAAGAAGGAAGTCACTTTCACTTTAAGCATCAATATTTAAGGTAGAAAAGAGTGATTTGATGCAGAAACTAAGGTGGAAAAGAATGAATTGAACAGGTTCATGAGCAATGCAAAAATAAGTTACTTGTCATCTGCTCAAGTTGCAACATTATAGATCCATTAAACAAAACAAGTTAAGAACTAAAATAGTCATTTATGAGGTCTTAACAGTAATAAGGTGCAAACCAAAACTGCAATCTGTAACAGCCCCACCTTTCCCTAAGGCGAACCAAAGGGTTCGGCGGACCGCCTGCCCAACTCTCGCCAGGACTCACTCACTCACTCACTCATAGCTCAAGCAAAATAACGTACATCCATAGAAAATGACTAACACATCCACTTCAACTTAATATACACATTGATGCTCAAATCCAAATACAAAGCTTCTACACACCAAAACACTTCAAAGTGTTTACAATTCGAGTATAATCAACCCTAGTCGAGTGCTAGTGCGAGTACCATTTCAAAATTCAAATTAACTAGACTACGCTAGTCTGTACACATCTCACGCCTCACTCGTACCTCCTGTAAGGAAAACAAATGGCGTGGAATGAGCTAAAAGCCTAGTGAGGTTCCAAATAACAAATTGACCATTTTAAAAGTACGAATATCAACGTAGCAAGTTAATGAGCATCAAAAGTTCAGAAAAGTGAACAATAATACTTCAGGTAGCAAATCTCAAAGTGAGCGAGTGTAAAAGTTATTCAGAAGAATCAATAATCCAATAAGCAATAATCATTCCAAAGTATAATTATACAGAAGGCTCTCAGGAGCCAAATTCCCAACGCATCACCAGAGCTTGATCAAGTAATAGTTGACACTCCGTCAATCTTTAAGTAAGTAACCAATCCAGTAGAGCACCACTTACACTACTCTCCATCCACCATTCACACCCCCTACTGGGCCCAAAATCCTCAATAAACACGGGTGGTAATACTCGAGTATACCGATTAGTCGAGAAGATATCACTCCACTCGACAAAACAAGAGACCCAGGATTTGTTACCCAATCGACCAAACCCTTGCCGGCTCGACTTGAGTAACTCGCCACAGGATTTCTGGAATTCCAGGAAGTGCACACATCATAAACAAGTATATCAAATCAATTGCAACAATAAACAAGTATATATCACATAAGGGCAAGTGCAATAAAGTACACTCTCGTCCTAACAATTCACGTATATAACATGTAATCACATTGGTCACGTATCAAATACAAGTATCAAGTTCAATTCGGTATTTGAAAGCACTCACCAAAAGATATAGTGCTTTTACTGGTCACTTTCAGGTTGTACTCCGGGTTTGGAGTCCAAATCTGCGATAAAACTCAGTTTGAGAACTTTGAAACATGATTAAGATTCGAAACTTAGACGTTTCGTTCAATAAGAATCAAGAAATGGAAATTCATTTGGAGAATATTCGTGAAACACTCGCTCGCTTTTTAAACTATATAACTTTGTAACATTTATACTTGGAAATGCCATTTGAGTCGAAAGCACAAGGAAAACGTATTCCTAGTAGTCATGATTGTATTTCTCAAGGGTACAAGTTCGGCCAAATCCTCACCGATATATCTCGATAAAAGAAGATGCAAATATCCTAGATAGTTCAAGTGGTAATCGCTCTTAACCCTTACTCAAGTTGCAAGTATGTCTATCTTGCCCTTGAGCGTAAATTTGGGCAGCACGTCCTTTGTATTTTCCTATTTTCCAACCCTTTATGGCTTCATTCTTTTCCTCAATCAATACCAAATTCATACACAATATAAGCTCATCACAATAGCCATTCAATAGGTCCAAGGTCATACAAGTACCAAACCAAGCTAGGAACATGTGCGGAAATGAAGTTTAAGTGATAAATCAAAAGACAGATTTGATGTCGTTTAGCGGAACAGACACAACCGGAGATACACTTATCAGATTGGGGTGTAAGTTATACCGTTTCGAAGTTAAGATAAAGACCTACAATTTTGATGAAGACCACTCAGTCCAGTTCGTAGTGTATCTAGGTCAAAATTTCAAATTACAGAACCAGAATCTCACATTCGGGCTAGTTAACCGCACTATGTGTAAATGACAATAACTCAGGCTACCGAAGTCCAATTAAGGCGTTCTTAGGGGCGTTGGAAAGCTAAGATACAGTACTAAAATTTTCATGTTTTGACTAAAAGCTAGTTTAGTACATATCAAGGTGAACAAACACAACCAACTTAGTGTACTGTCTAAACTGTCCACTGACTTTACTCCTATGGTAGTCAGGGTATTTTCATCTTTTCATAGGATACATTACTCTAATTGAGCTGAAATTTTGTAGGCAATCATAAAATATCATTCTCTACAACTTTCGTGTTTTGTGCTAATCCTAATTCGCCCTCTAACATAATGAACTGAAACCGGGCAAAACTGAAGCTACAATTCCCAGAAATCTGGAATTTTGTTATATTCAAGCTATAATTCACATTTTTACCTTAAAACTACTACTACTTTCTCATTTACAAGATTATATACCATATATATACACCATATAACACCTAACCAACAAGAATTATAAGTAAATCAATCAAAACCCTAACTTAAAATTTATCACTCCAATCATCAAAACCACTTGAAATAGGCATCACAAGCACAATTCTAAACTTAATACCCAACTTAATCATGAGTAATGGAGAAAGTAAGGGTGATCAGCCATTATACCTCAAGAAAAGAGCTTGTAAGAGTGATCCTCCACTTTTCCTTGAAATTTTTGGTTCCTTAGGCTTCCCAAGCTTCCAAACTAGTGATTAATCGGTTTAGTTTTTCTTGTTTGCACTCAATCAAGCAAAATCCAAGATGGATTGAAGCTCTCTTTCTCTTGTTTTTTCCCTCCAAAGCCACGACCAAGACCAGCAAGAAATGAAGAAAAATCATCTAAGAAGAAAGATAAGAAGGTAGGAATTAAGTTGGTCAAACAACCATGGAATGGTTGCCACTTGTCGCGATGAGATTAGCTTTTAAAATTTTCTTTTCTCTCTCTTATTTTGGTCCACAATTTCGGTTGGCTTAAGGAGATATTTAGGTATGATTTTGTTCAATTAATAACAAGGAGATTAAGGTAATAAAGTATGGGTCAAGTGGTGCACTCAATCAATAACGAACGGTACACTTCGATTCAACCCGATTTTCCTTATTTCGCACGTACTAGGGTTTTCACTTATAATTCACTATCTTATGATTATTACTTCTAATCAAACACTTAATATCATCTAAAACTCACTCTTAATCACCAAATTTAGTGAACACATCTCACCGAGTGAGCACATGGTCAAAATACGCAAAAAGCCCTAATTTACCCGAATGAAGAACCTAAAGGGAAAACCCTTGATTCTATGGTGGATTGTAATTACTGAGGGTGTGAATGAGTAGTAAAGCTATTAGAAAGGAATAAATGCTAAATAAAAGGAATTTTAAGAAAAATATGAGGGATTTTACAATTCCATTGGTTACAATTATGGTTTCGATTAAAATATAAGGGATTTAGGAAAACCAGGTAATCACAAGTAAACTAGGGTTCTTTTTTCCTTTTGATTAGAATTTAGGGTTTCTAATCTTTAAAACAAAACAATATCTTAAAACAAAAAATAAAATATAGAAACCGTAATATCCTAAAAGTCGGGGTATCACACAATCCGAGAGTAATATCAATTTAGATTTCATAACCATACATTAAATAAATAGAAATGCAATCCAAGACTATCCAAAACACCATCTGCCTTGAACAATTCAGGCAGAGGGTAAGGATTGCAAAGCCATTGTTTAGTCATAGTTTCACACAACACTAGATACAAAAGCATGAGTAGGCAGCATATTAATGAACTATAATTCTCAAGCACCACTAAGTACAAAAGAAGAGAAATGTAAGCTGTCGCGCCCCATTTTTCGCGATGGAAAAGAAAAAGAGTTTTATAAAAAGATGTGATTTATTAATAATAAATTAAAAAGGACCTAGAATGGGACTTAAAAGAATGCGACAATTTGGGTCCAAAAATTCAGTCTAAAAGGGCTTTTTAGAAAAAATAGGAGTCGCCACTTGGTATGGTGTTTTGGTGTACCAAGTCACCCAAAAATATTTTTTGACAAAAATAAAATAAATCAAAACCCTTTTTGACAACTCCAGGTCATTGAAAACAAGAGAAAATGGGTTCGGGAGTCACGGTTGAAGAAAGGGAAGGCAAAGGTTCAATTGACTCAAACCTAAGGCACCCTTTCAACCTAGTCTAAGCTAGTTGCGAGGTTTAGTCAAAATCTTCCTAATCTAACCCTTAATTTTATCATATTTGGATGTTTCCTACATGAATGCAAATTTAAATTTATAAAATATCGAAAGGGTCAAAATATCCATTCAAAGGTTTAATTGAAACAATCGCATTAATTGCGAAAGCCAAAATATTTCCTTGAAAGGGTCACGAGTATGCAAATGATGAAAAAAAGAAAAGTAAAGAAAGTAAATTAAATTATATACATAGATATAAGTGATCAAAGAAAAAGGGAATGCAACATAAAGGGTATGGGAGGCAAAAACTCGTGACATAATTTTCTTATACAGGGATTAATGGGGTATTTGAACTAAAAAGTTATAATCACCCATTTCCCATGTTTGAAAAATAATTCTCCTAATATGCACAAGCAAATGAACTAACCTATTATACAATGTCCTAAATGAAATGCAATTCTAAATGATATTATTAACACATATAGAGGATAAGGGATAATATAATAGGGAATATCATGCAAATGAGAAAAGATCTTAAAAATGAAAATATGCATGAAAATGTAGTGAATAGCACACAAAGATGAATCTAGCGCAAGACAACCTAAAGGGTCTAGCGTTGGACTAGCCCATTTCTAATAGTCCTTACTAGCGTTGGACTAGCAAGTAAGCGAAGAGAGAAGCCACAACTAGCGTTGGACTAGTGTGGTGACGTCATGCATTAACAATTCACAGTGAAACAAATAAAACATAAATTAAAATAAATAAACACATAAGAGCACGTAGCACATAACACGTAAACATAATATCTAGATGCCAAAATCCTAAGAAAAGCGGATAAAACACATAACACATAAGCCACATAAACACGCAACCTATCTATTACATCGGGGAGCGCCTAACTACAATCTAGAAGGGAAAAATATAATAAAACAAATCTAATTATCCTATCTATTACATTTTTGAGGTATTTAAATGCCTCTTGAATCATTGTAAAAAATTAACTAAAACATATATAAGAAAATTTAAATGAATATTTAAATCAAATAAATAAAGCATATAAAAATATAAACACATAGGAACACATAAGAGCACATAAGAGCACGTAATTGACATTGAAATAATAAAAATAGGGGTACCTCCCGTTTGAAGTGGTGACTAAATGGAGTCAAATTGTCCTATTTATACTCACAATGAACAAAAGAATCATGGCACCAATTTAATTGAAAAAAACAATAATAATAAAAGTACTAAACTCACACTAATATGTCAGACGTAAAGAAATTTAAGCAAATCTAAAAAATTCCAAGTTAAGTATATTCTAAAGTAACATAATTAGTTATTGAAGAAAAGAAACAATCATAACAAAGAGAGTCAAAATTCACCATGGACTGAATTGCAAAGATTGAAAAACCTTTGGGGACAAAAATTATATTTTTCCAAAGTTTAGGGGTCAAAATTAAATGAAAGATAAAATTCAGGGACCAAAATGCAATTATTTTAAGGACCTAGGTGAAAGGAATTTAAAATGTTCTGGGCTACAATAAAACTACTCCAAAGATCAGGGGCCAAAGTGCAAATCGTAACCAGATCTGGGCAAGATAAAGGGCATCGGGCCAATCTTTTTATTTTACTTGGGCCAAAGCTACCTAAGCCCAACTGAAAACCCAAGCTAAAACACACAGGCCAACCTGTCTTTTTATCCCTCAAGCCCAGCCAAAAAATTCATGGGCTCCAACCTCCGAACCCAACCGAAACCCAAAAGAAAAAATAAACTAAAGCCCAATCACAAGCCCACAGAACAAAAAAAATGGCCCAAACCCCTTTTTTTCTTCTTTTCTTTTCTTTCTTTCTCCTTCTCTTTCTTTTCTTTCTTTCTTCTTCCTTCGTTTCTTCTCCTCCTCTGGCCAACCGAAGCTTACTTCAGTTGGCGGCCATGGTGGCCGCCGGTGGCGCCACCGCCGCCGACCGCCACCGCCGGTGACCTCTCCGGTCACCAAAAATCCTCAAAATACACCTCCCCACTCGATTTTTCGCGTAGGTTCCATTTCCGGAATTATTTTTTACAAAAAAGGAAAGAAAAGTGGTCAAATGGCCAAAAAACAGTCACGGTTTTATTTTTTTTAACCCCTTAAACCTTCACCAAAAATCGTAGAAAATATATTACAATACTCCTTATAACCTCTACAATACAACTATAATTTTATTTTGACAAGAAAAACAACATAAAAGGACTAAAATAAATCAAAACAGTCCCCTAAGATTCTTTCTTTTCATTTTGGTATTTTTTCAAACGGTTAACATGCATGCATAAAAAACATTTTTTCCTTTCCCCAGCAAATCTAGTTCATGCTATTTCCCAAATTTCAGCCAATACAACAACAACAATAAAAACCCAGCAAAAGCCAAGTAAATTAAAAAACCAAAAAATTGTATCTTCATTATGGCTTAAAAAAAAAACTGGAAAATACCGTCAATGAAAAGTGAAATTGGCCTTGGCTGAAGCTTGTGTCTGATGCCCTGTGGAGGTGGTTGGAAAAACATTGGGGAAAGAGGAAAAGGCCCCATGGTGGAAAGTTTGCTTCTTCGTTCGCGCGTTTCTCTTCTGGGCGTTGTCCAAGCCGCAAGAGGGAGAAAGTGAAGAAAATGCTTCCTTTTTCTTTTCGGGGTTGAGACAAGAGAGAGAGCCGAGAAGCCTCCCTTTTTTTTTGTGTGTTTTTTTCCCCTTTTTCAAAAAGAAAAGGCCGAGAGATCTCTATGGGAGAGAGAGTGGAGAGTCTTTCTTTTCTTCCTTCCCTCTGTTTTTGTTTGCCGAGAGCCGAGAATTTTTGTAGCCAAAATAGAGCTTTGTGTCTAGGATCTTTTTTCAAATGATGGCTTCTGCCAATGAAAAGAAAGGTGCATGGCCATTGAGTGTGGAATGGGTAATAGGGGTTTTGGTAGAGAAAATGATTATGATGATTTTTTTTTTTTTATTTTCTTTTTTTGTTGTTTGTTTTTTTTTTGTTTGTTTTTCTTTTTTGTCTTTTTTGTTCCCTTTTTTTTTTAAAGCAAACCTGCAAAAATGAGAAAAATGCACATTAAAATGCTAGAAAATAAATAATTCATTAAATAGAAAAATCTTGAGAAAATATTAAAAATTGACAAAAATTTGGTGTCTACAATTCGCAAACAAATTCATGTTCTGCTCGATTATTAAATGTACCTAATATTGTATTCGAACTTGATTCGTTTATCAAACAATCGTGTTTTTTTGAAATATGAACGAGTCGAACACAAATACGCACGCAAACAATCTGGTTCGTTAAAAACATAAGAGGTCATCATATTATCCGACAGGTTGACACGTGACAGCTTCCGCTCTCTATGCTCTATCCGTCGGTGCTTCATGATCTGGAATTGGATTTAAAGTTCAAACCACGTTCATCATGCCTCAAAGTTTTTGCCTTTCTTTCTACAATTCCACGTGCTATGTTTGAGCAACCAGCTAGGAAAATGTGTTTTTTTTTTGGGAGAACTTGTGTTTAGAGTGTCTCGGAATTTTTTTCCCCCAAATGATTCCTTTGAAGCGTAATCATAATGAAGCCAGAATTCTTAACCATTCTTGAGAATTTCGAAAAGCAAGCAGGGGGGAGATAACACGAGCATCACACGTATGGAAAGAGTTTCCCTTTTCCCCCCAAAATCCTCTTTGTAAAAGAAAAGAAAATTTCTTTTTGGTTCTAAGAAAAGAAAAGAAGTTTATTTTATCTCGTCTTTTAAAATATATATTTTTGTAGTTTTATAGTGCAATTTTTAATTTGTTATTTGGATCCGTAATATTCATTCTTTAAATATGTTCTTTGATAGCTGTATATGTACGATTATATAACTTCTGTCATAAGTGTAGATTTTTAATGAGTTTTATAAAAAAAGAAAGAAAGAAAGAAAGAAAGAAAAGATATATATTTTTTTAAGATAACATCAAAACGCTTGGCTTTCAATTTCAGATAGAGATGGTTTGGTTAATTAAAACTAAATACGTTAGTGCTGCTAGAGGGTCAATTTTAAACATCTTTTTCAAAAAAAAAAAAATTAACATGATCAACTGCTACGTAATCCGCCGTTCTTTAAGCCGTTGAAGCTCGTCAGCGATTACATACTTTATTGGCACCGATAGTTTAGCCCAAATATGATGATGACCACTGGGAACAGCCCACATGGCACGCTATGATGGGGGGGGAGTGGGGCGATGGGGGCGGGGGGGTGTGGGTGGCTTTGTCCATTGTCCTTCTCTGTGTAATATGTCTGAACTCCGTGGTCAGCTACCAAGCCAATTCCGGATGAGGGGCAGGAGCGGTCTTGAACTGTTTGTTTGGCAGATTTGGGCAAGAAACCAGCCAAAGTTGCGTCCAGATACTAGTTGTATATCATTTTCACAACGTATGTGAGACCCGTAAAATTTTATACTAAAGTTACACGTTATGCAAATAAAATTACTCCGTGTGCAACCAAAATTACGGGCTATTAAAAATGATCAAAATCGTCCGGAACGGTTGCAGGTGCAACCGTCCCTGCCCCCTGTCCAATCCAATGAGACGAGTGAGTTGTTTTTCAAAAGAGGAAAACTAGGGAGTTACTTTTGTCTGCCTTCATATGTTAGCGCGCGCTTATAAACACAACCTAGAGTTAGTTACTGCTTGACATAGGAACGGACAGTGGGCCGAATAAGTTTAAACTCTATGACTCCTCTCTAGTGGTTGAAATTCCTACTTCTATCAAGTTTGCAAATATTATTGCAACTTGATAGAACAGCACGCAAGTGCCGCTCAGAAACAGCAGGAGGCATACCCTTTGTAATATAATAGAATTTATTCTCCCCCCATTATAATAGAATAAGATTTTTTTAAAAAAAATTACTTTTGATATAGTACCGAGTCATCAAGGAGATAAATAATTGAAAGCATACTATTAAAGCAATATTAAAATCAAATCCATTTTCAAATTGTCGGGTGACATGATCGAGTTCCATCACAACTACGACCTTTTTCATGTTTTACTACGAGTTATGGCCTCCTAATCAAATATAGTAATTAACAAAATACATTTGGGCTCTATATTCATGAACAATGGTGCTTCATTTCATCATAGAGTAAATACAAGAGTTGAATAATAGTAAGTAGTAGTATTAGATATCATATCTAAGCTATATCACCTAGTTTCCAAAAAAAAAAATTTTTTTTGTTGGTTCATCACGTAGTCGTGTGTGTGCCAACGGGAGAGATTGTTACATGTTCTTTTGGGCTCAAGTGGACTGAAACAATTAAATTGGGCCACAAGAGAGACGTCAAAATTTCTGTGCATGTGCGGCCCAACGGTGAATTCTGCTGGCCCATAAGTGAATCTTTGAGCCGCTATATTGAAACGGGTCGGATCCGGGCCGTTAAACCCTCTGACTAGTTTGGAGCTAAAATGAAACTAGAAGCTGACAAGCTGACAAAGAAAAAACCTTAAACCCTAATCTCCGACCGTCCGCGCGTGACCTTGAGTAGTAAAATTAATAGCAGTTCACACAGGCTCACACTTGGTGTTTGAGCAATGGTGAAGGCGTACTTGAGGTACGAGCCGGCCGCATCTTTCGGGGTGATTGTGTCGGGGGACTCAAACATCGCTTACGACAGCACCGGCAAGCTCTTGCTGGCAGCGGCTTTGGAGAAAGTCGGCGTGTGGCATGTCCGCCAGGGCGTGTGTGGCAAAACTCTAGCTCCTGCGCTTTCCTCGACCTCCCGCGGCCCCGCTCTAGCAATTACCTCTATCGCTGCCTCCCCTTCTCCTTCTCTTGTAATTTGCTCATTCCCTCCCTTCTTTTCGCGCTTTTGTATATTGTAGACAGTTTTATCTGTTGAGCACTACGAGAATGACAATTATGCTAAGTTGCTTGTATTCTCCTTGTGCACATGCCATTTACCATGTTCTGTTTGCGTAATATAATTGCAATTTTGACAATTTATTTGATAGAGCTGATGAAAGAGCATAAAGTTAGTTTAACTAATGACGCGGCAATGTGGTTTGAATATTTAGATATTGGAACAAATGGAGAAAGAAAGTACAGATATTCTGAAATATTGGGGCCTTAATTGATGAGTTGTTTCTGATATTTTCTCTGAACTTTTTATTTTTTGGAATTACGGGCTCCTAGGACATGATAGGTTGGGAGGGGTTGGGTGGGAACGTTAATGGATTTCTTTACTTTGGTAGAGGACAAGTTGGCAAATATGCTCTGGTTTGATGGGTTTTTGATGCCGTTAATGAATGAGAAAGTTCTTGTGAAATCTAATGGCAGATAGCAAGTGGATATGCTGATGGTAGCATAAGAATATGGGATTCTGAAAAAGGAACATGTGAAACCACATTGAACGGACATAAAGGAGCTGTAACAGCCCTTCGCTACAACAGACTTGGATCTCTGCTTGCATCTGGGAGCAAGGATAATGACATTATTTTGTGGGATGTGGTTGGGGAGGCTGGACTTTTTCGCCTTCGTGGTCACCGTGATCAGGTTTGTACTTTAGCTTTTTGTAAGAAAGGTATTAGTTTTATTACCATTTATACCAAATTTGCCTTGTGATTTTTGGTCAGGTTCTTGTTTTGTAGGTTACAGACCTTGTTTTCTTGGATTCTGGTAAAAAACTGGTTAGTTCATCTAAGGACAAGTTTTTGAGAGCTTGGGATCTGGATACACAACATTGTATGCAGATTATTAGCGGGCATCATAGTGAAATCTGGTCCATAGACATTGATCCTGAGGAGAGATATCTTGTCACTGGATCTGCGGACCCTGAACTCCGCTTTTACATGATAAAGCATGATTTTACTAGACAAGAACCTTTGGCATCTGAAAAGAAAACTGTGACAAGTGATAAAGAGACCTCATATGAAAATAAATGGGAAGTCCTGAAGCAGTTTGGTGAAATTCAGCGACAGAGCAAGGACAGAGTTGCTACATTGAGATTTAATAAGTCCGGAAATCTATTGGCATGTCAAGTTGCAGGAAAGACAGTGGAGATATTCCGTGTACTGGATGAGTCTGAATCTAAGCGCAAAGCAAAGAGGAGAATTCATAGAAAGAAGGAGAAAAAAGCTTTAAAAGGGGCAGTTGAGATGGAGAATGGTGATGCAAATGTCGTAGCAGAAGATGGAAGCTGTCCGGTTGTTACCGTCCCTGATGTATTTAAGCTTCTTCAAACTTTACGAGCTAGTAAGAAGATATCATCTATTTCTTTCTCTCCTATTAGCTCGAAGAGCTCACTGGCCACTTTAGCGTTGTCTTTGAATAATAACCTATTGGAAATTTATTCAATTGAAAGCAGTTCAACTACAAGAACTAGCACTATTGAGCTCCAAGGACATCGTTCTGACGTTAGGAGTGTCACACTTAGCTCTGACAACACTCTTTTGATGTCAACAAGTCATAGTGCAATCAAGATATGGAACTCCAGTACTGGTTCTTGCCTTCGTACTATTGATTCAGGATATGGTCTATGTGGTCTTTTTGTTCCTGGTAACAAGTATGCAGTTATTGGTACAAAGGGTGGAACAATAGAAATTGTTGATGTACGAAGTGGTACATGTGTGGAAGTAGTTGAGGCGCACGGTGGTTCTGTTCAATCAATTGCTCCGACTCCAGATGGGAGTGGTTTTGTTACTGGGAGTGCGGATCACGATGTTAAGTTCTGGGAGTACCAAACTATACGAAAACCTGGTCAAGTACGTAATCCTAATTTTTCTCTCTCTGTCATATTTTTCTCCATCACATGGTGTCACAATCTCTCCATCTGTATGTATGCGTCCATCTTTTCATTTGTCTGTCTGTTGTTATAGTTCGAAGTCAGTTCATTTAATACCCTTTCATTGTAAAGTTGTGCTTTAGTTTAACATGAATTGAGTTTGTATGTATACGTACGTGCAAAGAATTTCCTGTTTGAAATGTATGTTGAGATGATGATTTGATTTTGTTTTGACTGAGCTGTATATTTCTTGTATGCTGAATATCAGTAATATAATGGCCCAGTTATTTATTAAAAAAAAGAAAAAAAGAAAATGCTAATCTCGTTTCATTTGTAGGATGCCAAGCATTTGACTGTATCTCCTACAAGGAACTTGAAAATGAATGATGATGTTCTTGTGGTGGCTGTCAGCAGTGATGGTAAACACATTGCTCTTGCCCTGTTGGACTGCACAGTTAAGGTGTGAATACTTCAGGTT